>NC_037592.1:22282548-22399707 GCF_003073045.1 Pomacea canaliculata
CTTTTAAGTTATCTAATCTGAAATATGGCAGACAGGCATGCAAATTAACTCTTGATTATTTATTACTAGAAAACATGTATTTGAAGAACATAAGAAGACACAGATTTCTAAATAATACCATCTTTCGACCACAAAGAGAAAAACTTAAGGCAATTGATGACTGCACTAGTCCTGTCTTTCGATGCATGAAAGGTCCCTTTTTAAGGTCCTTTAAAGGTCCCTTTTTTGGCAACCAATCCCTGAAATCCCCTGGGAACCCTGGGTAGGGCGAAACGACCTATGACCGTAAGGTCTGGGTGTTATGGATGAAGGGGAGAAATAACTTGATCTGAGCAGATTTTCACAAAACACTCAAAAGTATTACAAAAAAACGTTTCTTTGACTAAATTTACATTATTTTTTATTTCAGGTTCTCTCAAACATGATGAACTTACATCATTGTGTTAATGAGGTGTTAAATTCCAGTAGAATTCTGTTCTTTATCACAAATGTGTATCATCAAAAGACACTCTAGTTTTCGATCTTACAGGTAAAGAATGATCTACACACTACTGTATAGTGCATAACATACAAGCATGTCAAACCTTCTCACAGATTTACAAGTTGAACAGCTTAATTTATCACATAATTACCATATTTATCATTATGCTTTCATGCCATCAGGTAATTAAAGGTTTACAAACAACTGTTAAAAACAAGTTTTTTCCCAGCCATTATTTCAAGTAAAAATCAAACAACAAAAAAAAAAGGCAACAATCTCATTTCCTGTCAAAAGGATCTGTCCAAACTTTCATGCCTGAAACAGAGCAGAAATAAAGGGAAGTTACAGTCAACTCCAAGACACAGTTAAATTCACATTACTTTCTGCATTGATAAGATTTTTTGTGCAGCCTTGAAACTTAGGTAAAGTGATGCGTTTGAATAACATTTGCCAATCAACTCATACTCTCTCATAGTTTGAATAACATTTGCCAATCAACTCATGCTTCCTCATATTTTGTACTGTTTTGTTGTAAAGAAACAAACCGTAAAAATGTAAAATATTCAACAACTTTGTTGAATTTCTAAGAAATATAGAACAATCAAAAAAATACCAAAAAACGATAAGAAAAGACACAAAGAAGACTTGAAAGTAGCTTACCACCAGGTTGAACTTTTTCTCTGTCAATAGTAGCTCTTCCAACTTTTTGTTGTTCTCCTAAAAAAGAAAAGAGAAATGGAAACCACAATAGTTTACAAATTGTGATAATAATCATGGATTTAGGACTGTAAATTCAATGCCTTTCATGATAAATGCTATCTGTTTATTTATTCCCATTAAACACTTGAACCAGAAGTAAAATGATCAAAGATACAATTTGAATGTTCACACAGAAGATCTCATATCTCTTATATTTTAGCTTAAATGGATTAAGAAGTCAGTCATTCATCCTTTGACTGGTACCGTCATTAGGGGGAGCACATGGATAGATGCGGCAGCTGCCAATAAAGGCCCATCACTCATGCCTGTTTTGGTCAATAGTGAGCAGGTTCTGCACAGGACTACCAGTCCATTTCTTCAAATTTGTAAGCCAGCTCTTCCTCTGGTCACAGCAGAATCAACTACCGTCCAAGGTGCCTTGAAGGAAAGTCTTCAACAAGGTGTCATGCCAACACTTGGCCAACCAGACCAGCTTACACCATTTGACTTGTAAACAGGGATTCCTGGTGTCCTACTAGTGTGGCTATTGTGCTTCATACAAAGTCACCGATTCTTATATTCTGTGTACAAGATTATGAACAGCCCATTTAGATGGTTGTTCTAAAATGCCTGGATTCTCCTCTCCGTATCGGGAAGCAGAGTCCATGTTTCATATTCGTAAAGCAGGACTGGTAGTACAAGGGACTTGTACAGTTAATACTTTGTAGTAAATCTGATTTTATGAATGTGTCTATCATCCTAGATTGCCACTGTTGCTGTCATAATCCTATCACAGAGCTGCTGTCTTTGGAGAGGGTGGTTCCCAAATACTTAAAACTGTTTACACTTTTAAGTTGTACCCTGTTCATGTAGATCTCTGCTTTGTCATTGACAATGACCATGATTTTTCTCTTATCAATGTTGGCCTTCATTCCATATGCATTTTAAACTGTCAGTCTGTTGGTAAGATTTTGCAGTTCTCTGTTAGTATCTGCTAACAGATCTATGTGGTTTGCAAAGTGTAGGTTGCAAAGTGTAGGTTGCAAATTGGCCTTCCACCCATGGAAGTGTAGTGTAGCAGTCATGGAGGGTTTTATGCATGATGTTCTCCAAGAACAGCAGAGGTGATGGGAACATCCTTGACGTATGCCTACTGTCACGTGAAAGTAAGGTCCTACTTGTTTATCCAGCAGCACGGCACTTATTGAGCTCTTATACAATGCTTCATTAATTTGGGCAAGACCTTCTTTGATGCTGAATTTTTGCATCACATGCCAGACTCTGAAAAAAGCCTTTCTAAAGTCTATGGAGTTAAGACAGAGGTCCCACTGATGCTGAAGATGCTTCTCTACAGAATGTGACAGTTAAAGACCTGCTCAACTGTGCCCCTACTTGGTCTGAAGCCAAGTCTGTTCTTCTGCTAGCAGTTCCTCATTGGTGATGCTGATATGGTTCTGTATTACTTTAAGCATGACTTTGTTTGGGAGGCTGATAAGCTTATGGTTCTGTAATTCTGGTACCTTTTGTTGTTTCCTTTCTTTGGAAGGAGTATGACTAGTAACTGCATCCATTCTTTGTGTTCCCAGACTCTTTGGCAAAGAGCAATGGTGACCTTTGCTGTTTTCCTCCCCACCTTGCTTAAGTAATTCAGCTTGGAAGTTGTAAACCCAAAGCGATTTTCCTCCCTTCAGATTGAATACCACTGTTTTTACTTCTTCCTATAGGACTGGTATGTCTGCAGTTGATGTTCATCTGGTTGTTTTGAAAGATGCTATTCTGTCTTCCACTAAAAGTTGTACAGGTCTTTGGAATATCGTCTATAGTTGAGTAATGCAGTGCTGTCTGTGAGAAGGTGACCACAGTTGTCTTCGATGACCGAGTTCTTGTGTTGACTTGTCTTAGTGAAGGTCCTTTGGAGCTGCCAGGTCCTTAATTTTTGCTGACACCCCTTGTCATTCCCTCTTCTATGGTCCAAGACTGACTCTCGATTCAGTTCCCCCTAGCTGCCTTAATCCCTTTGTTGATGGCACAATTCACTTCTTTGAATTAAGAGACACCAAGTTCAGCAAAAGCAAAATTAGCTAGGAGAATATGAGTTTTGGCTCATTCTAGTCGTAAAATTGTAAATGCGTCTGGTGTTTACACAAAACACGTTAAAACATGATGAAATAAACCCCATATTTGCATGCTTGCAAACGTTAAAGTGTTTTGTCTTAACTTAGAATATTTACTATCTCATGATATAAAATGTGTAAAGAAGTTCTTAACAGTGACTACAACTGGGAATGGCAGTAATTCTTACAAATAAATAAAAGAAAACTTACTCCAAGGGTCTGGATTGATGTAAGGCGAAATAATAATTGGATACGTAGCAACAACAGTGCCACAAACGACAATACCTATGGTAGCAATAGAACGCCAACCTTTATATGAAGACATTTTTCTGTTTATTAATTGAGAAAGGGACCAAAATATTCTCCCAGTTCATAAAGGTCGCTATGATTATTCCGTAATGCAACGTGTAAGAGTGATCTCCCCTGCTTCAAGCCTTTCGAGAGAGCGTTAAACTCCTCGTTTAAAAATTGTTCCAAAAAAATAATCAACAGTAGTTAAATAGTGTTATTTATTTTTTTTTAAATTGTACTTTTAAGTTGCTGAAATTTGTACTGTGTAAAGCACTGTATACGTGAGCAAATTATTTAAGTGGTTGCTGATGTAGCGCAGAAACTGAGTCGATCGACATTAGGTGGTTGTAACGTTCGGAAGAATATATAGAATATCACATTTTTTTATCGATTCACTCGCACAGTTGAAGAAAGTTGACAAGAAGATTAAAAAACATATATAAACGAGTCAAACGCACATACATGTACCTGGATTATCGAAAAACAGATGTGGATTATTTGCTTGCACCAACGTAACTTTGTTTTGTGTTGTGATGAGGCTGTGAATCCATACACATATTGGTGTCAACGTTAGAAGTCTCGCAGTGTTTTGGCTATCAATGTAAAAAAAAATTGTTTTGGAACGTATTGCTCTTGTTTCATCAGCCCAGTAACCAGTGAGTGAAACATTATTTTTTCTGTTGATCAACTGTGTTGATTGCATTGTTGTATTATTGTGAAGAAATGTCGCAAGCCCATTGATTGACGTGGTTGGAGACGGTCTGTTTTGCCCTTCGCCGTATCATTACATTTTCAAACGTGACTTAAATACTGTCACTGTCACGGTCTGCATAGCATTAGCGACTGACCATTTTATGTGTTTTACAAGTAACGAGAAAGCGCTAAAAAGTATTGTGAATGTCTCCAATGTGAAGTAGAGAGCGGAAACAACACATTGCTGTTACATTTGAAAATACCATCCAGTACCAGTCCCTGTCCATAGTCTAATCGGTAACGCCGTAGCCTACAGGTGGGCTCACGAGAAGGACTTTATTAAAACATTGGATAGCATTGTTCATAAAATACATTGTTCGCTGTAGAAAACATTAATAAGGAAGGCAAATAACCAATAGTTTATTTACGAACTAAGTCAAATGACATGGTATTGGTCTGCAAGAAAATCTAGCATCCGTAGTTTTTTTCCATTGAGTCCCGTCTCTTATTTATTGATTGGAGAGATGGTAGCATGGACAGTTACACTAAGGCATTTCATGTATTTCTTGATCCCATATTGAGAGACCAACTCACAAAGTCTGCGAAGAGGGCAGCAAACACTGAAACCACACCTTTATATTATTATCAAAATCTGATGGGAAATAGAATCTCAGGGTTGTGTAGACTACGCTGTCATAACGGGAATGCAGTGCATTACAAGCACATTGTTAAGTTAGTTCTGCATTGGCTGCCTATTTTGAGTATGTAGGAAATATTTTAGCTACATTTAGTCATATCGTTTTCCTCATGTGGGATAATCCATTTATGGGAAAAACTGAAGTCCTATCAATTGTATGACAAAATCTTATGAAACACCCACAGAAGTTAAACATTTGCTTTAAGTAACAACATCATGCATGGTTAAATTCCTCAAATATAAATTAATTGCCTTGACCTGTTGACACTCAGTAGTTTTCAATAGTCTGCATACTAATTTAGCATAAGACAACAAAAAATTTGTGGGCACCTGATGGTACTTGTCTGATTAACAATTCATTTTCAACATAGTTTGATATCCAGATTTGTTCTTTAAAATAAAAAATAATAGCCTGGATTTACTGTGTTATGTTTTATTTACAAGATGCCTAGCAACAGAAATCAGTTTTCAAATCTGTGCAGCCTGGGTCCCCCCCCCAAAAAAAAAAAATTACAATGCTTTAGAAAGGACAGTTTGCTCTTGTGAAGGTTCATTAGCTTTGTAGGTTTGAAAGCGAAGACATTATCTTCTGTGAAGTTATTGATTTGCTTGAATACCACCATTCAGAGGCATTCAGGAACAAGGTTCCTCACAAATTTTGTGAAATTTTAAAAAAGTAACATTTCCATAAAAGATCGGTTGGTGTCTTGACTGGTGAAACTTTTTATTTTCAGTTGTAGAGATAGGTTGACTCAAAATTTGCCATTTGCAGTCTAGTTACATTTGCCACTTGATAAGATCTGTGTTTATGATTAAGAAAAAAGACATACCTCTTATGCAAAAGTATCCTAATGATGATTTACCATCTATCATTTTCATTTGGTCAATGTAAATTAGATAGTTTTATTTAGGAAATAACACTAGAAAACTCCTTAATGCTTTCATTTAAAAGTGTGCCATTCATTCATTAATTGACATCATTACTTTTTTATTGTTGTTTGCTGAGAATCTTCAGTCATGTGATATCTTGCTAAGGACAAGGCTGGGTGTTGAGATTAGGAGGTGGGAGTGGGTGGGTGTAAGTGGATGTGTGTTCTTGGTTGTAAATAGAAAACAAATGAAACATTTAAAAGGCTTTCTTTCAGAAATATATTTCAGTTTTATTATATCATCTTTATTATTTTGTCCAGTAAGGCCATTAGATGGATTAAGGAGTGGGCAGTTGTTATGTGGATGTTTATTCATGTAAATGTATATATATCTATATTAGCAACACACATGCAGAAAGAGAGGTTAGATAATTTGAAAGCATATCTCTGTTGTAATGTTTCCACAGTCTGCACAAAGCTTCCTGCTAACATGATTAAAAACCTATATGTAATATTGTGATTCAGAGTGCATGAAGCAGGATGGGTCTTTCTCTTGACTTTTAGAGCTATTTTGTTACTGAGGCACAGCTGGGATGTCTGTTTTCTGACAGCAGGATTGTGCATTGATAAGTCCCCACTCAATGCCCGATTGTCTGCATATGACACTATATTTCATCAGACAGCATTTCAGTAGTTTGATTTTTTTTTTTTTAATCTAAAAAAACCCTTATTTGGTAAATACAAGGTATATGTTCAAAAGTTAGTTGTATGTATAAAACTTAAGCAGATGTGATTCTTATATTTAAGAATTTCTAAAGATCAGCTGGTTTTAAATCCCCAGTGGTAGCCACATTTGATAAATAGTTGAAAGGTAACTAAAATGTAAAGGCATTTTATTCATCCGTCTAACCAGATGTTCAGTTTTTTTTTATGTGCTGTAGCCTAGATCAGTGTGTGTTCCTGATTTTTAAAGTTAATTTTTCTGGTTTCATTGATGCTGGTTAACAGGAAGAGAATATCATCATGCTTCGTATCAGCTACTTTGCATCTTTAATTTATAAATTCTTCCCTGTCTTCTTGCAATTTTTACTTTCGGGAAGTCAGATTATTCCACTAGCACTATATACTTGTTTTCATTGTTGTCAGTTTTAAATGATTTTAAAACTCAGTGGGTTGAACCTTTTCTCTTTTCTTTTGATTTAAGTAGTGTTAGCTTCTAGGTGTGGATGCCACTCCATACATGTTCATTTGTATGTGTGTGGCTTTAGTGTTCTGCATTATTGCTATTTTTATTTCCACAGGAATGGGTCAGACTTTGTCAGAACCAGTAACAACCAAAGATTCCTACAAATGTGAAAATAGCCAGGTCAGAGTTGGCTCCTCTTGCATGCAAGGATGGCGAATAAGTATCCTTGTTGTCACATCAGTTCAGTGAAGTGGTTTACAAAATGTGGGACAGATTAACTGCAGTTGATAAAACATGACTACATCTGGGGATGTTGTCTGTATACAGTATGAACATTCAAATTTTTTGCATTTATTTGAAACAATATTCTCAGTACCTTTGTCTCCCATACATGCACAGAGCATCTCTTCAGAAGTTGGAAAAATTATTGGTCACCATAACTCAGTGATGCATAAATGTTCAATACAGAAAGGTGTGATGGTCAAGACATTCACCAAAAAACTCTTTTGAACTGTCTGTAACATAAAAATTTATGTAAGAGAAATTTAATATTGTTAATTTGTGCTAATTTTTTGCTTAATCAGTGAGCAATGGCACTTGCAAAAGTCCCAGCAGTGGACAAATAGGCTTTAAAATTATTCACAATGTCAACAGTGCATGTTAGAGCATGACTATGCAGGGTACAGATTAAATCACATATACTTGGTGCCTGCTTGGATTTTTATCTAGCTGATAAAGAAGCCAAAATAATGGACATTGTAGTAATGCAAAAGTAAAGGGCATCAAGTCCCCGACTTCAGTTGCATCACCATTGTATAAAGACCTGAGGAGAGAGTAGGTTCATGATAGTGAATTAAGTAACTTAACTGATAAGATATTTGTCAAGTAAACTAGAAATATAAAAATTTAACAGACCCTAACCTTGATATTTATCTTTTTAACTCCTTGATACTAACTGATTATATGATCATGATATTATCTAAGCATCCTCTGGTGCAAAGTTCATAATTAAAAAAATGAGCATACAACAGTTGCATAACCAAGTAGAAATATGCACAACAAGACTTCTTATGCAGTTTCTTGCCTCTGAACTCGAATGTTTTAGTGTTCATTAGGTGAGGGGAGATGTGTCACCACCAACCCTAAAAGGTCACATAAACTTTAGGCCCTAGATCTACTCAGTTCTCACCCTACATTATGCCAACCAGTAAAGATAGTGTGTGGAGTGGGGAGGGAGGGGGAAGAACATAATTCATCTCACATGGCTTATGACATCAGTATGAATGGCTGAAAGGATGTGAACATCCTAACCATTGAACAAAAGGAATACCTATAATTTCAGAATGTTTTTCTGAGAGTGCAATATAGAAGTTCTGTGGTAAACATATTCCAAACATATAAACATATTCCCTTCATCTTAATACAGTTTGCAGCTAGTATTGTTCTTAGTCACTAGCTTTAAAAATACCTTTGCCATAGTAAATCACATGAACTATATGTGGTAATTATTGAAAGAGAGGAGTAAGGAAATGTTCTAATTACACATTGGATATTATAGCAGGGGCAGTCCTGATGGCTGGAAAATTACTGAGGCAATCATGCTAATTGTACAGTATTATTGAGATTAGCCTCTGCATCCATGCATATGCATAAAATGTACACTTTCATATACACGCTGTCTGTTCAGTCTTTTCATCTACTTCCAAAAATTTTCATCACATAACAAAGTATGTTTGTAATAGTGTCTTATGCCAAATGAGCAGCTAAAGCTGTATCATGACCAAGTGGCCAGACTTGCAAACAGGTACAACATTCAGAGAAGGCGGATTATTAATATAAACCCCTGCAGTAGTTGTCTCGTCTTTGTGATGAGTGCTTTACTTCAGGGGTCTTGAATAACATGAGCATGATGTCATTGTTACCTTCCTGACCAGCACTAGACATGGAAGATGCCCACACTCACCTCTTATCATTACCAGGGGACAAAGATGCCAGTTTTTTTGGAGTCTTTGATGGACATGGAGGTAAGATTGTGGTCAAGGTCATTGCTATTTATCTTGCATCAGAGTGTGAAGCATATACAGTGATAGTGTATGCCTGCACTTTGTGAAGCAGATCAGCTTCACTGTGTGGGGGTAGGAATGATGAGGAAGACTTGTGCAAACATCCAGATATTTACATGAATATGTTGATGCATCTGCATGGTGAAATTCTAGTGAGCAGCAAATTTATTGGAGTATATTGTCTACTGTGCATTGCAGGAGTGAAAGTGGCACACTATGCTGGAAACAATTTACACAAGAAGGTGGTAACACAGTCAACTTATTGTGAGTAATTTCTCCTAAAAAATTTAATGGGTGTTAAACTGGATGTGCAATCTTTCTGGAATGAAAGTGACGTTTCAACATTTTTAACGTAATTAGAGAAGATCGAAGAGTAGGGATAAAGGTTTAATCTGTTGCAAGAGCCTTTAATAGTTCTTAGCATTTCTCTACATTGTGAATGTTTTTCATTTCAGAAGGATTGGCACTAAATAAGGTTAAGATTGTGGTAGTGCTTGTAGAGAAGTACTTGCCATGTTTGAGTGGTGTGTGTTTTACATTGCATTCTGTTCCTGTTGTCTCTCTCATGATTGCATGCACTCGCCACATGTGTGCTTGAGAAAGCTGCTCCAGATCTCCTACAAGTACGAAAGACCAATGATTTTGTATGAAACATGGTTGGTACCCTCCTGGGACACCAGGAAACCCTTTTTGCAACAGTGAAGTGACGCAGGTTGGTCTGGTTTGACCATGCTGTCAGGCATGACACTCTACCTGAAACTGTCCTCCAGGGCTCCATTCAAGGTTGTGGCCAAGGTAGACAAAAAAAACCCCCCAAAAAAACTGAATGGCGAATAGTGAACTGATCTGTCTAGGACACCATCCAAGACTAACCCAAAGTCAGGTGCTGTGTAGTAAGGTTCACCCCAGCACCACACCGATGACTGAAAGGGGCCAGCTTATCTGGTGATCAGCAAGTAACATTCAAGAAAAGGGATGGATGATGATGGTGATGATGAGAATGATGATGACCCACACGTTGAACATCTTAGTGCTATTTGATGGAGTGAGGAGAAGATACCTTGATGTCCTCAAGATATATTAACACAATGCACACAGTGCCTGTCAGCCTGCAATTGGTGCCTAGTACCTGTCATGAGGTCTCTAACACCGCACTCCTCAGAGACCTGAAAAGGTCAGGGAACAACCTTTACCTTTTATCTTTCATGTAAACTATGGGATGCAGACTTTGCATGTGCATGCAGATTGCTATTTAAAGCAACAAGTGCTGGCAGGAAGACATTATTTTCAGCTGAATCCCAAACTCAGGCATATTAAAAGTTTTCTGTCTGCTACATAAAAAGATGCAGAGAGAACATTGCAGGATTACATTTATTTTTACATATAGAGTTGAATTTAATGGTTACTGTAAGTAGAAAAAAATTGCGCCTGCAACATGTGCAAGGTGTGCCTGAAGATAACTTCATAGTGCTGAAACCACTGAGGTGTGAAATATCTTTTTCTCAAAAACTCAGTACACCAATGTAGCTGCCCCTCCCTTTCTTCCACAAAGTCATGGATAAGAGCAGAACTCAGGCTGCTTTAAAAGTCTGAAGTTTCTTAGTTACATGGAATGGTTCTCACACTGTTTATAAGAATACAACTTATTAGCAACATTTTAATGGATCTGTAGGTAGTACTGGTTTTTTTTTTTTTTCTAGAGGTGGTACAACGGTGCATATCAGTATTGCCAAAACTTACATTATTAAAGTAACAAAATCTGTTAGAAGTTAGAAAGGAAAAGGTTGCCATCTGCATCTAGCACAAATTAAGAGCAGCAATATTTAAGTCTACCAACGTGAAAAATTGCTGTATCACAACACACTTCAGCCAGTATGCCAATATAGACATTTTCCCACTCCTTATTCTCTACAAAGTAAAGGCTTAATTATGGTTTTACCAGTTACAGCACTAAAGATTTGGTTGTGTACTTCAAGTTGAAGCATTTTTGTTTTGTTGTGATCGCTGCCGTTGTACTTTCAAATGGTGTCAGAAAAGATTTGTACATCAAATGCTGTGAGGTTTCACCTAAGGACTGCTTGCTCATTTAAGAAGCCATTACCTCCTCTTATTCATTTTCCTAGTGTCAAAAATAATTGCTCCCCCCAAAAGAGCACATTATCTGTAGCACTTGAAAAACTTGGCTAACGACTGTCTATTAATGACCTAGAAGAAACACTCAAAAGTGTCATACACAGTGCCCCAGAAGTTTTTGTTTTGGTGTATCATATAGTCTGTATTGCCTTTCAGCTCGAGGGAATGTATCCGAAGCATTGAGGCAAGCCTTCCTTTCTCTTGATGAAGAAATGATGAAAGGTTTGTTTCAGCATTGTAGCTTAAACTTCAGTAAACCATTCAGAAAACATAGCAAATAACATGGCCTGCAATAAATAGTGGTTCCTTTTGCTAGCATATTGGAAGTTTATTGGATAATCTTCTCACAAATTTATTGTTAACCAGGCTATTTACATATATAATAATTCAGGTCCTTTTGCCTTTTTTTTTTTTTTTTAAAAGCAGGCGATCCTTGAAAATTGTCATTACCCAACATTTACCTGTGCTTCTCTTACAGATGAGTCACTGAAAGATGACCTGGCTGGTACAACAGCTGTTGTTGTGTTATTGAAAGATGGAAAAATGTTTTGCGTAAGTACTGAATCAGAGTATAGACATTATAAAAAGCATGATCCTCAGATTTTGGTAACTTGTAAATATTTTGTCTTTTGAGAGAATAGTTGATCAGTATCACAGCATCTTGTTCAGAATCGAGAAAGGTTTTGATAATCTTCACCATCTTTCTCAGTTAATTCAAGTAATGAGTTTTTCTTTGGGGGAAAGAAGATGCAGGAACAAAAGATGAAAGGTGAACATTATTTTAAAAATAATAAAATAAACATTAGAGTCAGAGTTCATGTGTTGCTGATGGTGAGATTGGTGTTTAGGGCAATGTAGGAGACTCACGGGCTGTGGCCAGTGTTGCTGGAGAAGTGGAACAACTGTCCTTCGATCACAAGCCTAGCAACGAGGCCGAGTCTCGCAGAATCACTGCTGCTGGTGGATGGGTTGAGTTTAACAGAGTGAATGGTAGGCATTATCTGCTAGTTTGGCAACATATTTCTGAGATTTGTATGTGGATGGCAGGTATAGGAAAAAGACAGTTAAAATTGTTATATTTTTATGAGCAGATTTTTAAATTTGTTGTTGCTATTTACTATTTAGAGCATATCATATCACAGCATTATTTTGTCTTCTGCATTAATAGGTACACCATTTTTTCATTCTATTAGGTACTAAGTGATATGCATGCAGTGGAATGTTAGTTTGTTAACTGCTTCCTCAAGCCTACCCCAAGAATGTGAACAAAAATTATCCCATCTGAGCGGGAGAGCTTTGACAGGCAGAAACCTACTTTTAAGTGATGTGATATGTCTATACAGACACAGATACAGATTTATGTCAAAGAAATTGATTTTTTTGCTCATGAGAAAAAAAATATTATCTCTGTCCTAAATGATTTGAAGTGGAGAGATATTTGTAGATTTTCTTGTCAGATATTATAATAATAATACAGTGAACTTTTATAGCTATAGCACCATATCCCGGTCCTATGGGGAGGCTCATGGCACTTTACAGAAAAAATAACCATACATGGACGCACACAGCCAACAAAATGTCATATCAGATGAACGATATGTAGCCAGACACTGCATAATGCATTTGAAGAACTAATCCAGGATGCAAATGCTCCTTTCCACACCACAGATCCAGTCGTGGAATGGATCTATTAGGTAGAAGCTTTTTTTTTTAACTACTCATTAGGTTGTCTGCAAAATGTCTATTTGAAAATCCAAAATGAGTTTACAAGCTATCGGAAGAGAAGCAGTGAAGATCCAGGCATAAAGTAGTCTCTAGATCAGACCTGGGCAAACGCCGGCCCGCGGGCCGGATCCGGCCCGCCTCCTGCCTCTGACCGGCCCGCCCGCTGGCCGCCCACCAGTAAATATACTATATATACAGTATTGGGTAAAACTGAGTTAACTATATTAGTCCGGCCCTCTAGAACCATCCCAGTTTCTCATCCGGCCCTCTAGAACCATTCCAGTTTCTCATCCAGCCCCTTGGGAAAATTAATTGCCCACCCCTGCTCTAGATGTTCAATTGTTGGTTCATGAGTTGCAAAACCAAACGCTTTAGTTTTAGTAAGAAAAAGATTGTCACCACACTGCAGGAAATAATATAAGGAAAGATACATGTCCACTGCATGAGCACCAAATCAATTGAATAGTAGTAAAAAAATGATAATGTAGCATCTTTCCATGGATTAAGATGTGCAAGAGTTACTGATCTAACGCTTGTAGTTCAGATCTACAAGGTCATTCATAATTTGACAAAAGTAGATCAGTATATAACTGGAAATAATTCTTACTCAGAAATCAAATCATCATAGATTGATAGGATCTACATGCTCAAGAAGCAGAGAGGATAAGGCATGCTGCATCAACTGTGTTACGAACTGAAGGAAGAAACTGTTATAGCGAGATAAAGGAGAAAGGCAGTCGATGGTGGGAAGTCACTGTAAGGTGATGTATAGATGAAGACGGTCAGGTGCATACAAACAATGAACAATCCAGATGATCAAGGACTGATCAAGATGAGACCTAGGTTTATGATCAAGACAAAAAAAAAAAAGCAGTCTCCTCAAGCCAGTTAAGGGAAGGGACATCACTCATTTATTATTGTTTGTTGAAACTTGTTTCTTAATTTGCTTGCTGCATGGTGCTGCAATTTTCTGTTTGCATAAAAGATTGCTTTCCCATTTCAAATAACGTTTTTACTGGAGCTAAATTTGTTTTGTAGTTTTGAGGCCATTGAAATTAAGCTTAAACTTAAAAATCATTTTATGATATGTCTCAGGGTTATTAGAGATTATTAGAGTTAGTAATTCATTTGGTATCTTTTGAAGTAATTTTCTGTTGCAATGCAGGCAACCTTGCCTTGTCCAGAGCTTTAGGAGATTTTGTCTTTAAGAAAAACGAGAAGAAGAGGGCTGAAGAGCAGATTGTGACAGGTATTTTACATAAAATTGCATGGCTTTGTTGCTAAAGTTTATGACAAGATTGTGTGTGTTGGGAAAGGGAGTATATATGTACATGTTAAGACCCAAACTTTGCTGTCACTTGAGAATTAACATTAATTATCCTGGGAGTTGACAGTTTAGAACTCCTGGCTTTTGTATAGATGTAACAGAGTGAGGGAAGGTGCGAAATAAGACAAAGGTAGGCATAAAAAAGTGCGTGGGATTAATTGATATTTAATTTTGAAGCTTGATTGCTGCCAATAGATGTATATATATAGCAGGTCACAGATAATTATATCATCCTGCACTTTTAATGTAATGCAGCTTACCCTGATGTGATTGAGAAGCCCATCACACCAGACCATGAGTTCATTATCCTTGCATGTGATGGCATCTGGGATGTGTTGACAAATCAAGAAGTGGTAGATTTTGTGCGAGCCGCATTGCCCAGCAAATGGAGCCTGATGTGGTGAGCATTTTTTAGACATGAAAATGAAATGGTATGAACGACCACAGAGGGCAAAGAAGGGGTTCTTTTTACTTGCTTTGATAATGGACATTTATCTTTGTCTGCCCTTTACTTTTGGGGCTGGATTTTATGAACACTATGTTGTAAATGAATGACTTTGTCCACAAATAAGGAATATCAAATTTTGAGTTTAAGAGAGAAATTTATGAACAAACCATAAATTTTGTTGTACAAGCATAATGTTATGCTGGACTAGAATCATTTTTACTTTATAAAGAGCCTTAGGTTTGACATAGCTACATATGGTTTCATTACCTATGGGACTTAAATATGTCTGTTGTGTTAAAAAGAAATGAAAGTTTTTTTTGTGGGGGGGTGGGGGCTGCACAAATTAAAAGTTATTATATTTGGAATGAATAGGATGCAAGTGTATATGTGTAGGGCTTTAGTCTTTTATATAAAGCTATTATAAACTATGGAAATTGTGCAGTTTTGAACAGGAAATGCCAGGTGTGCATTGAGCAGATTTCATTTTGTTGTTGTTATTAAGATAAAATTGTTCTTAGTGTCCAAATACTTAGTCTAAACAAGGCAAAAAGACTCCTGAAAGTAACAAAGGTGCTCGTTTTCAGATGCCTAGCTTTCACAGCACTCCTTTCTCACCAGAGGAAAATAAACCAGCACCAAGAGAATACCTGGAAAATATTGATTAATTATTCAGCATGACTAAGCAGAAAATGCTTTGTTTAAAATTTGTGATATGTTGTCTTGAAATCAGATATGCGAGGAACTGATGATGCGATGCTTGGCTCCTGACTGTCAGATGGGAGGACTGGGCTGCGACAACATGACTGTCGTCCTTGTGTGCTTTCTGCATGGGGGTTCATACTTGGATTTGGCTCGTAGATGTTCAAAACCCTCCCGAGGAGGTCCTGCACCACACCTCCGTGATCTACACCACAAAGTCTTTGAATTCAAGTAACCAACTGGTAGTTGTCTAGCACAGCAAGAGATGAGTGGTGAAAAGATCTTTTCTTGTTACTGGGCCATCAGGATGATGGCTTTTGCCCATGTGTGCATGTGAGAGAGAAAGAGAGTTGGGATTTAGAAATATAATGTGATATTCTGGAGTGGTGATTCTAGTAGCATTGAAATGACATTCAGCTGGCACCAACAGATATAAGTTTCACTGCTTGTATTTTTCTGATTTTCTGTTCTTGGGCAGTGTGCATGAGTATGTTGCTGTTATTAATCACCTGCTGTTTGCACTGAATGAGCATGGAAGAGATTGAAAGTGATGCAAAGGGCTTCATCATTTGTGGCTGTTGGACAGAAGGTTAAATTGTTATTCAGAGTTTGTACAATTTTTTTCCTTTGCATGCCTGCATAAGAGCGTGTGAGTTGTACACCTGAGATTGTTTTTGTGTGTGCACGCATGCACCTGTGTGTGCATGCACATAAATCTTTGCTTGATCTGTAATGCATGACTGCTACATTTTTTTTATTTTTAAAAGGATGAAGTCATGATGCCTGGAATACCTACTGACACATTTGTAGTGTGTGTGTGGAAAGTTTGCGTCAAGTTTCCAGTGCAAGGTTGAAGTCAACATTTGAGAGGGAGGTGGGGCAGGGAACCCCCTGAAAAACTTTAGAGGAATTGTTGTCATGTTTCTGGCTGTGGGTGGGGGTAGGGTGTGAGATATTGATTTTTTGCTGCTATTAATGGGTAAGTTTCTTGAAGCATGAATCATTTTGGTATTATTTCAGTGCTAGTGGAAAGTAATATTAGTCCCAGCATCTGTTCTGGCTATTGTCTTCAGCTGTATATTACAACATATACCTAGCTTTTTTGATAACGATCTCATTGTATCATTGGTGAAATAAAGTTTGTGTATTTTAATACAAGTATCTTAGGCTGGCAAACATGCCAGAGTGTCATTGTTTCATGAGAACATTGAATGGTGCATTATTGCTTGTTATGTATCAGTAGTGCTTCTTTAAATATCTGTTCTCTTCAGCATCGTGTGGCATGGTCATCTCCATCGGTTTTTGTTGATATTTTATAGTGCATTGTTGGGGGTTCATTTTTGATGTGACAGGTATGCTGACTGGGAGGTAGTGGGGGTTAGTCATACCACCAAATGACTATTGAAGAACAGGTTTCCAATTTTTTATATGTACCACATTCAAAAATTGTTTCAGGTTGAAAGTGAAACATTTTATTTATGTGCTTTTAAAAGTTACTTGCATAGCTCATGGAGACATTTTTGTTGTGCTTGGTGGAAGTGGTAACTTGCAACAGAAGTGGTATACAGAAGCAAGAGCATCAGAATCAGTGACAGCGTAAATCTACTTACCACTAAAGTCCTTGAAATGCTTAAAAACAATGTCAGTAACTGTGTCCATCACCATTGCTATTTTACTTTTGTAGCAACTGAGAATAAAACCAGTAGTCAGTGGAAACCTGTCTGAAGAATTAAGTGCTCAATTCTGGTCTCTGTAACTAGGTTCTTAAATTTATTTGTTCATTGTGTGTGTGTGTATATATATATATGTGCGCATGCATATATTCAGTGTGAATGCTTAAATGTATTTCAGATTTATTACCATACTGTCAACATTGCTAATAAGTAAGCATAAGGGTGTATAAGTTTAATTACAGAATAGCAGGCTGGCATAGGTGCATAAATCTGCGACTTTTATATATGTCATTGCAAGCTGAATTGTTTGAAAAATTTTGTGTAGATTTGTGGAATACTTTGTGTGTGATGCATGGATGCGTGGTAGGAGAGAGAGAGAGAAAGGGTAAAAGATGTATACTTGTGGGCACATGCATGTGTGCAAGCATGCACTTATAAAGACATTTACATGCTGCATCAAGTAATGCTGTTTATAATGGAATGTTTTCTTTGAAGTGGTTCATGTATTCACATATTACAAGAAAAATGCACTATATTTTTTTGTGATGTTGTTGACCACATTACCATTTATACAGTTAAATAATGAGTGTGAAGACTGCATTAAGTTCTGATGCAACTTAAAAAATCTGTATGCTGTCTAGCAATAACAACATGTATGCAGGATCAAATGGAAGGGGATTAACTTATACATGCTGGGCTGTCTATTTTAGGAACAATGTTCCTGACATTACCTTGCTCTCATCTGTGGTGATGAGTAGGTAGGCATTGTTGGTGTCATCCAGCAAAAGCGTAACTTTCAATAAAGGATATGCTTATGCTGCTCATAAAGAAGTGAAATCATTTCTGTGATAAAAAGTCTTAACAGACTATAATTATGCTAGTTTCACTATCCTCTCACTGAAGATATACACTTTGCTTAGAGAAATTTTATGGCATCAGAATTTTTATCCCTTTTGAATGTTTTTTTGTATTCTTATTTGAAAAGTGTTTATTTAAAAACAAGGCAGTTATAAATTTGCTGCTGTCTCAAGTCACAAATGTCAGTTGGCCAGCAAGCCATTCTCAGACTTTATTAAAGTTTCTCATACATTGTATTGCTACCAAACTGTTAAATATAGCATTTTTTAAAAATTGATAATTTGAAAGATACTTATGTTTTAAGTTGTTGCCATTTCTGGTTTAGTAAAGCTATCAAACATGACATGTTACTTTAGCAAGAGATGAATAACCTGTGTTGCTATGGTAGTCATACGTGAAATATTAATTTCCAGTAATTATCATCCCAAACTGAGTATTCTTGAGGCACCATGAAAGTTGTATAGGCTTGTTTGTGGATGTAATCTAATCTGCACAACTGCTGTTATGCATTTGTTAAGCAGTAGACATTTTTTTGTAAACCTATTCCTGTTTTAAAATACAAAAAATTAATTGTTCAGAAACATTAAGGTTGTTGTGTTAAACAAATTTGACAAAGATATCTCATCTCAGTATACATTGCTAGGTATTATGAGAAATCCACTAAAAAGCAAAGAAAACTTTGCTGCTAGATTATTTCATATGCACCATAGTTCCCCTTATGCATTCTGTATACATGAATTTTTTTTTAATTTATTAATTTTGTTTATAAAATCGTTTATAAAAATCTAGCAACTTGACCTTGCTTGGATTCATGAAAGCAAGAGCTGTGAGAGACTTATAGGAAGTTTATGGATAGGCAGCAAGTGAAGTTCTGTTAATGTTGCTGGTGACAAGCATTGCTCGTTGTGTTCAGTTATTTGTACCACCATTCATATGATTTGAAAATGCACATAACAAACATTTGTAGATAAAATAATGTAAATGTGCCTGTACATCGTTACAGCTGCAATTATAAATTTATTTTCTGTTGACATTATTTTCCCTTGCACTGCAAAGTGTAACTGCAGCTTACGAAACTGCATAACTGCTGTGCATTTACCTCTGTCAGGGTGGACTCAAGGATAATTATTTTGTTAATAGTCGGATATGACTTGATGGGCAAGCTGGTGTCAAGATTGTGAAAAGGCTTTACTGCATATGAATATGCTGAAGTGATTTTTATTTTTATTATTATTAAATTTCATTTTGTATTTGCTGCCTCTTTTTTTTTCCCCACCAGTGAGACGGAACTGCTGCAAAACCTGCCTGTTAAGTGATTTGTGGTGGAAAAGCTAAAGAGACTTCACTGTTGTAGCATGCCAGAGTGTGATCAGTAGAGTTTTATTTTAATCCCTTTTCTATTCCATGTAAAGCTTGTTTTAAGTTACCTCCTCATGACGGTTTATTTTCACAAACTACTGAAAATTACTTAGTCAAATAAAATATATTCTTTAAAGTCTTTAGTGGCAGGATAATTTTTATGCAGTGTTTTTAAAACAAAAAAACAAGAAGAATTACTGGGCACTGAGAAGTCAGTTGAATAGGTCTGCATGGGGGCCTAAGGCTTGCATTGTTGCTTACATAATGTGCCTGAAATTTTACGAGTCATCATAATCAAAGACAATGGTAATAAAGACATTTTCGTGAAATAAACAGTTTCATAATTAATCAGATAAGAAGTAAGCAACCAGTTTGTAGTTTTCTACTTTTATGAAAAGTAGAATACTTGGGAGCTAAAGTGACTTAATAATTTTTCTCCCATGGTCTATCTTTTTTTCTTTCTTTTCATGTAGGCAAAACGTTTATTTCTCATTCACCTTACTGCAGCAGCAACAACTGTTCAGAGGCAATTGCCATATGTTGTTTGCCTACTAGTCATTACCTCACTAGCACTGTTTTAATTTTTTTTCAATGAAACACAACCATAAAAAGTGAGCAAAGCTTCTGTCCAGATGCACTGCATCGAAGATTTTTTGTTGAAAAATTATTTTTGAATTATAGTCTGACAATAAATTAATTTGTGGTTGGAGAAAATGTGTTACAGGTCTCAGAATGGCATTAGGTGATAGGGAATACAGCACATTCCTTTCTTGGGTTTTTGATTTTTGTTGTTGTTGTTGGGTGATAGGTGGATAGGTGAAGGGTTGGGAAGTGTTTTTTTTAATTATTATTCATGCAGGTATTTTAAAGCACAGAAGCAAAAATATTGTTTCAGTGCACATGCACATGTGGGCGATTTCACATGATACAAATCCATTGTGGTACTGAACTATCACCTAATGGACAAGCATTTAAGAAATCACGCATTTTTTAGATTGTCCTGAACATGTTTGGTGATGTGCCTGTAATTCCGACCCCCAAGTTTATGTGCTGGAAGGCACTTAAAATTGTAGGAGTTAGATGATGATGTTCTTCTACTGTGATGAATTAACTTGGAAATCATTTAA
The DNA here is from genome assembly GCF_003073045.1 of Pomacea canaliculata. Taxonomy (NCBI): domain Eukaryota; kingdom Metazoa; phylum Mollusca; class Gastropoda; order Architaenioglossa; family Ampullariidae; genus Pomacea; species Pomacea canaliculata. Next base: position 22,302,991 of record NC_037592.1, read on the forward strand.
CAAGCAGTTGGGATAAAAAGAAATTATTTTGTCCTTGTTTAAGTTTTACTTAAAAAAGGAAATATTTTGAGAGCTGTTTTTTGTGTGCTGTTTGGCTAGTTTTGTTGCAACACCTGAGTTCAGTGCTCTGGTCAGCTTAAGTGCCCCTAAATAGTCATTGATTCATCACCAAAAAGAAAAGTCAGCAGTACTATGCCAAGCTTGTCCAATGCAAAATAAAACCTGGCCAAGATGTGGTCGGTATATGACTTCATTTGCAGTGTACAGGCACAGTCTTTCAATTAGTCCTTTTATGAAGTCCAGTGAAAATGCAGTACTTCAGATAGTAACCGTTTTTGTCAAAACTGCTATAATATACTGGGTAAAGCTAGTCGTTTTTAATTTAAATGACAGATCTTTTTTCTTATTTGCTATACATTGTGTTTTTATTTATTTTTCTGGAAAACTTCTTTTATCATGCTAATGCAGTATCTATGACTTTAACAGTTTTGATGTTTGGATTTTGGCTAGGGTTAAGGTTTTGGTGAAGGGTTAGTGACAACATGACCAAGATATTTGTTAATTTGGCAACTCCTGTTCACCTGTTCACAAGTGTAGAAAATATCAATTGCCCAAATTAGTGCTCCCCCCACCTCAAATAAAAAAATTGCTTCATTTAAGAGGATGTTGTTAAAAGTATTCTTACAGGTAAGCACTATCCATACTGTGTGTACAGGAGTGGAGCATAATGTCTGTAATGGAGCATCACATTCTATAAAATGTTATATCAAACATATAAGCTATCAAATTAAAAAGAGTGAGAAAAGTGCTGTCTGTATAAAAACTCTAAATAAAAAAAAAACTACTGATATGTCCACACAATGTGAGCAATGTCCCAGCTCAGTAATCTGGTTATAAATCATAGTTGTCACAGCTAGATAAAATGGACAGTATAGAACAAAATGTGGATTGAATTAAATAATATTTTATTGTTGTTCATTCAAACATACAAACGTTGCAACGGAAATTTGTTCAGCATGCAGACTGTATGGAGCAGAACATAAAGATAATTATATATATGAAAGATAATACACAAGAAATGATAAATCTGTAAGTATGCCCCAAAAGAGCAGTGTAGGCATGAACTTTATGAAACTATTACTGTGACAGAATTACGTTTTTCAGAATTATTAATCTGTATTTATGTAAAGAGAAGAAGCAGCACAGAGTTTGATTACTTTGGTGCTAAAAACCAAAATAGAGACAATAATGCATTCTCAGAATGGACTTCATACAAAGTGACAACACAACCTAACTTTTTCGTTTTCAGGGGTGAAAGTCATCATTTCCAGTCATCACAAAAATTTTGATATAATTTGTTCATTTGGTTGTACATATGTGCTCACAGCAAAAACAAAAATTGAAAAGAATTATTAGTTTTAGTTTTGATAAAAGTGGAAATTACCAGTAAATTGAGATCTGACAAGCAGATTTCAGCTAATTGCAAATATATAAAAAAGTTTCAGCGGTGATATGAACATAAATATTTTGTAAATTTACGCCTGTACTTTTTGCTTTAGAAATGGGTAATGTTATATGCATTTTGGGCGTTACTACAGTGGCATAATGGACTAAAATGGCTTGTTCTAAGCTTCTAGAAACCTTCTAGAGGTTCTAGGCATTATATTTAGGGGGGTTTTGTGTATTTTTTCAGTGTTGGGATTGTTGTATGGCATTCTCATGATTTGCTATGGCCTGTTGATAAGAGTGCATATCTTCAGAAGAAGGCAGTCTGTGACTTGAAAATTCCCCTGCACACCCATCATGTGGATACCTGATTTATCAGGAAAGGTAATACGTAAGTGATTGAAAAGAGTTAGACTCTGCCCTACCAAAAAGCAGTGAACCGGTTCACTGACTCTACAGCCAATAGCCTATGGGAACCTTTTCCTTCTTATCTGTCTCACTTGTTATTGATCATGTCACTTGAAGATCCTTGATGACAGCTGAGTAAAAATGAGGCACCTAAAGAGTTCATAACTGCTGAAGGATGGCTTATTAAAATTTTTGACCATGAAGAACAGAATCTCATCCTTGGGATGCAAGCTTCAAGAATAATGTGCAAACAGGTTTCTGGTAAGTCTGCCAAACACTGTTATAACTGACAGTTTTATTCATGTGTCTGATAAGAAAGCAATATTGGAAATGCAATTGAACATGTAAATTGAAGTTTTTGTAGGGCTTCATTATTAAATAAATTTAGGCGTACCTGTGTATTAAAAATATGTTCAGACAAAAAAAAAAGTTAGTGTGAAAAAAAGAACTTGTCATATTTTAATTTCAAAACAGAGTAGTTATATGACTTTAAAAAGTTGTAACATACGAAACAACATAAATCATTCCAACATTTGTATTAGTGCATGAGAACATGAAATTTAACCAAGAATATGCAAACACTGCTGTGATGGTATTTGAGTAGCAGAGAACAGTGTTTATTACAGATATCAAAGACTTTGAACCCTGACCTTGTGGCAGCTAAAGTGTTGACAAACACTTACGTTGATGCAAAGGTTTATTTTGTTTTTTGTTGTTTTTTTTTGTCTATAAGGGTCCAACATTTATTTGATATTTCTTTGGCCAATTTGCTTAATTTTCTTAATACATCTGTCATAGATGTTGATGAACTAACAGAACTGTTCATCTTACATAAAGACAGGCTGGAAGAAGCATTGGCAAAAAAAAGAAAAAAAGGGAGAAATAGAATTATTGCAGCAAGTCACAAGTGCAGACAGGGGCATCCTGCACCTGATACAATACAGCCGTCCTGATGTTTTTATATTTTTCAAGAAGATAGAGTTTATAGTAGCTTCATAGTAAGGTACACTTGTCCATGTCTGGCTTCAAATCACTTAAGATGGTCACAGGTGAAATTATAGAGCTTACAATAACTTCAAAAAGTGCACCCATAAAAGACTTCAGCTACAAATGTTTCGGATATTTGCATCCTTTTGAAATGCTTTTAAAAAGAGGACTGAAGTGTTTGTAGCAAAATAATAATAATACTCTTCTAGAAATGAAGTATGACATATGGTCTTTTCTTTTGATGGTGGAAATTGATGCTTAGAAAGTTGTTTCCTCATTAATGTTTGTTAGAGATTCTTAGTATAATAGCATACTCATACATTTGTCTTAACTTTTTTCCAAGCCACTTGTGTTCGTCTCCTTCCTAAATTGATATCTGGATTTGGGTATAAAAGATCCAGGCTTACAGAATTTCTCGTGTACTTTAAAATTTGTTTAAACACAAGTCCATGCTTTGTACTAAACTTTGCTATGTACATGGTTCACCATGAACGAAAGCTGTATATGTTAACCTCGAACCGCTATGCTGAGTGATTAGGGCTGCATTTTAACTGCTAAAAAAAATAATAATTTTGTATATAAGGATAAACAAAATGCAATGACTCCATGTACTACTGAAAAGTTCTGGGTAAAGAACGATGTTGAATGCTATTTATTGCTTCTTGTTACCAGATATACCTAGTAAGAGTATTTTGTTTGAGAAATACTGTCTTCATGATAAAGAGATAGAAAATGTCCATATTTTATTGTTTCTTTGTTGATTTTGTGACAAAAGATTTTATGTTGCCTCTATAAAAATAGATTGTTTTTATGATTTCAAAGAATGTTTCGCAAAGAGATATGTCAAACATGCTATAAGCTGCTGTTCCATCATCAGACTCTGAAACACAATACTTTTACAAAAGTAATACCTACATTTTTATCAACTACAAAATGTCTTGTGCACCAACTCTCCTTCTGAGACAATTGTTCTGCATGTCCACATTTGAAGAAAATGAACCACACAGTGTAAATGAGTTCTCCTGTTCACGGCCTGATGAGAGGATGAAAAAACAAGATCAAGAATGACAGAGTCTGTTCAAAGGAGGTAAAGCATTAAATGCAACATGGTTCTAGATCAGCCTCCAAGGTGTGCGCACTGATACTCTCTATACCTTTCTAGTTTAAGCCATTGCTATGGCATTTGGTGTTGAGCAAACAATGGCATTGGCAAAGGGGAGAGCTACCAGAAGGAGAAAAAGTCATGAAGGTAGGAACTAAAGTGATTAAAAAAAGATGTCTGACATAATCTGTGCAAATAGGGCAAAGGTACAAAAATCCAAGCGCTGGTCTTCGATGCACTGTAAGGAACAAGCCACTACAGTTTGCACCAGTGGCATATGAGCTGGGGAGAGTTGTGGAAGATTATTTGGGGGGAATACTTTGCCCAACCAGTTCTCCACCCACTCACTTCAACCAATATTTGAGATATAAGTCTTCACAAAGTACAAAATATATAGGTGAGAAGAGAGAGAGAGGGCTGAAATCAGGTGTGTTAGGGAGAGGGATGGCCCTGATAGGTTATAGATCTTTGCTTTGGGCATGCCTCTGCTTGTGCAATAAACAAAAGGACTTGCCAAGAGATGGCTATAAACTGTGGTCGTTCATCACCTTTTTTTTGCTGTTTAATCCTCTCTTGAGATGGAGACCAAAGTTGCAGTCTGGTAGCAGGAGGAAGAAAATTCCATTTACAGTAATCGCACCAAAAGCTTTCAAAATCTGAAAAAAGAACATGAACATTTGATGATAATTCTTAAACAAGAAGGATAAGATGCAAGACACTACAGTGGCAATGTTGGACAAGACATTGTCACGATTTTAATTATAGAAAGTGAGGACTTGGGACTGTTCTCTTTACAATCCATTAAGGCTTCCAACATACCTCCACATTTTTCAGTTGGGACGTATATCAGGATAGTTTCTAATTAAATGTAAAAATAAAATATTGTTGGATGCTCTGAGACAATAGTATGGAAAGCTGCTCGTGCATTGTCCCAGAAACATGTAGAGCATTAAATTCATCAAAAGTGGCCATTAGATGTTGGGAACAAAGATATAGGCACAGAGGGTGGTTATAGCCATATTAATATACTTCTGTGAGATTTTACCCAACTAAGCATTAATGATCAGTGCCATTGGTAAGTTTGACCTCCATTAAACATTGCACATAATGTGGTGGTGAGTTTAAGAAAGCTGTATTATTGCAGCCATATATAAAAAGCATTCACCTATAAATGTGTCCATTACAATCTGTCATCTCATTATTCTGCAGAAACCAGACAATTAACTTTCTCTTTTTTTATTTCCCACTCCGAAATGTGTAAACATATAACAACCAAGACCAATATGCATAGTGAATAGATACAGTGGAGATGCCACAATACAGTGAAGTGTCAAAATGACAACTTGCAAACAGTATCTTAAAAACTGATGTAAAATCTCCATATAATAGAATACATATTAATTAAAACTTATCACAGTGTAATTAAAACAATAGTTAAGTAATATTCAGGCAATAAGTAATATTGCAAAACACATTTAAAAAATGCTTATGCAGTATTTATATTGGTTGATGGTTGTGGTGGTAAAAGAGATAATTTTTTCACAAGCAAAATGTATAATTAATGCGACTCTCGATGTTAATTCTTTATATACTAAAGGACATCTATGAAAACAGAAATGTGATTTTTACCATACAGAGAAACTAAATGAACACCCAAACAACCCATAAACTGTTAAAGAACATCTGCCTCAACAAAAATAAATGTAAACAAATCTTGTGATGGACAAACTGAGAAACAGTAATTAGGACAATTGGAAAGAAAACCTGTCAACTATATACTGGATAGAACAACTGAGCAACAATAATTAACTTTTGTCAGCAACTGTGGGAAAAAATTTTATTATAATGTTATAATCTCATTATTTTCATCTTTTGTTGAATTTTCTGACCACACAGCACCAAGTGCTCTCTTTTTCAATAATAACTACAATCATCATCATTATTTGGGAATTCTATTTAGAACAATAACATTTCTGTGAAAATTTAATTGCATATACGTTAAAAGACTGGTTTTAATGCAGTTAATTACAGCACAAAACAAACTTTGTGATAGGTCAAGAAATGCTTAAACATTACTTTGAAAAATACTATATGTCTTACTGTACTTTACGAAAGAACTCTATTCAACAAAGCAGTAGTGAATTAAAGAAAATCTTTATTTTCAGAATGTCTTGATAGAAATAGTTATTTATTAGTAAATGTTAAAAGAAAGATGGTGTCAAACACCAGCATATGCATTATTGTAGAGACTGTACATGCATAACAAAATAAAAATGAAATGAGACGAGTAAAATATAAAAAATCAGGTGAAAATTAATATGTATATGTATATAAGTTTATAGTATTGATTTTTATGCCAAGGCATTCATTAGGTGAGGGGCAAGTAATTCTATTTTAACTTAAACCAGAAAAATAGTGCTGATAAAAATATGCTCCCTCTTCATACATGCTAAAAGCATGCCCACTATTTACTTTTGTGAAAAGCATTCTTAACAAAACACAGTAAAGTTGGGGATTCACTTGGTCAAATTTACAGTGACACTAGAAACTAGGTTTGGCCAGCTGTGATAGACCAGCCCCACATTTTGGGCACACAAATGGGACTTTGGTAGCACACTTGTTTTACAAGCTGTTCCTGTCTGAAGCTAGTTAAAAGAAGGCCCTTTATGAATAAATTTCATTGACAAATATTTCACAGCTGATTTATCTTCTACCAAATACAAATATTTCTTAGCACTGTCCGTCAGAATATGTGCTTTAGCAAGGCAACTTTTTCTTAAAGTAAAAGAATTCTTCCATTTTGGAAAATAAAAGTATACAATTCAGATCCAAATGCAAAAAGTTTTCTAAAGTGTCATATGAAAATACTCCTCAAATGTAATGATTCTTTCCAATATATTTTCAGAAGTGAGTTTAGACAAAGATTATACAGCACAAAGATTGATTACAACACTTCTGGAAGTTTTTGTCCTCAAGTGGATACAGAATTGTTGACTACAAAAATGACCATGCTGAAAAAGAAGTCATGACAATGTTGCAAGCACTGAAGTGCAATTTCTGTGGTGGTTTGTATATTGCCATCAAAAACAAGATAACAATTTCTTCTTAGGAAAGATAAGTGTTGAATTCTTCTCTGAAGTAATACAGATATCAAATCTTACCAGAGAAATTATATCAGATCTTAAGGTCTGGGCATTGACTTTAATTGATTAAAACTATATATTCATATTACACATAATATTATTTCACTTTCTTTCCCAAAGAATTAAAATACCAGTATATTTATTCTTTAGGTTAGACCTGTACATTTATAGGTAGGCACAGATCAATAATACATTTATGCCACAAAATAAATGTCCAAATTTTAGTTTCAACCTTATTTATGGTCTGCGTTAGTGTCTACTTGATACTGGACCCAACTGCTTGTTGAAAATATGCTTTTACATAATCAAACATGTATTCCTGATCATTTTAAGATTTTTGAATTGAACTTAACAGCTGGTTCTGGCTACTGACTATAGTCAATGTGTACCCCTACATTGCTGACAGTTGGTGTAACAGTAATATTACACTGTAAAATCTCCATGCTCTGTGTATTCAATTTAAATTCACTTACTCCATAATCAAATATCCCTTAGGAGTTGTCAGCTGGATTTATGACTGCCTGGATTTTGTGAAAAACTTGTCGTCGAAAGTTCAGCATTGCCATCACATCCTTCTGTGCGAGGGCATCTGCAAGTGAGAAAAACTGTTGTCTACTTGACACCAGAGAGAAGGTCAGCTTGCATTCCTCATGCACACTGGATCATTTCTAGTGCCATCTGCAAGGACTCTGTCATTGATGTTGCTCCTGGGTACAGTTTCAATGTCCACAGACTCCTCTTGACTTCGCTGTGATCATCTGACACTTTGCTTACCTCAGGAATGACAACCCTTTCTGGCAGCTGCCACTGTTGCAGAGCAAAACCTACAGTCTTGTGAAGAAAAGGCAGACTGGCTAATTTGGATTGTGGCACTGATGTTTTCAGGTTATCAGAGATCGCAAAAAAGATTGTAACAAAATATGATGCACCCTCTAAGAGCACAGATACAGTGTGGAGAAAAATATTTTCTGGAACTACCAGAGTTTCTCGGCACTGCCCATCACACTTCAGCCACTGACAGTTGCTGATGATAGAGCCATCTCTAAACACCACAGGTATATCAAAATGGCAATACTCAACAATGCAGTTTTCTGCCACAGATGAAGACCTTGGAAGCACTGAATGCATAACACAACCTTTGCTTAAAGAGCCTGCTGGAAGTGCAACATCTGTGTGAGAATCTGGAATGTGCTTTTTTTCTGTTTCAAGATTCTCCCCCCAGCAGTTGAAAACATTTTTTTCAAGTGCAAGCTGATACTGGAAATCCTTGTCTTGGCAGAAGTGATGGATCAGCTCTTTGGTCGTGCCGATATGGATGAAACGGGAGGCATTCATGATGATCAGACTAAGATTAGTTTTTTGCAGGGCATCAAATGCTTGCTTGCGAACCTGTATCAGTTCACTGGTCATCTGAGAAATATTTGAAGTGTTGAAGATGTAGGCATCACTGGAACGTTGACCAAGAGCTTGCAAGAAATCTCCATAAGCATCTATCTCACAAGATATGCTACCAAGTGTCTGTTTCAATTTCAACAGCTTCCTCATTACATCAACTCCAAAGTAGTAGGAGCTGTCAGTGTAAACAATATCCCCATCCATACAGATACCATCAGCAAATTCAAAATGGTTATCATCAGATTTCAGCAGGGCTCCTCTCTCTTTCATCTTTTCATCAGATGGCTTCTGCAACACTTCCAGACAGTTTGCTACTAACACATGTTTTTTGGTGTCTAGCTTCTCAACCTCATCTATGACGTATACTCCATGAGTTCTTCCAATGCTAATAGGAGATGGATGAGCCAATGCTGTGAAACCCCTTGCAGGCACAGACCAATCATTCTCTTCACCCAGGTCATACACTAGTATATCGTCTGCACATACCAGAAAAATCCCAGGTGCAATGATTGACACAAAGGGCCAATACAAGGCAAGTTTGAGATCAAGCATTTGATAAATTGGCTGCCCATGAGGAACAGCTGAGAAAATCTTTCCTAAAATGGTGGCATTTGGCATTCTCTGGCTCCACCCTCCAGCATGGATGAGCAGTATCTTCATCTGGAAAATCTTTTCTCCATAAAGATTATTCAGAAATTCCAGGGCCACAAGTGTTGATCCACCATTGCCTGTACCGAAAGGAGAAAGCAAAAGATTATGAATAATAAAGAAATTAAGAAAAGAGAAAAATAAAAAGACCAAAATAGCAGTTAAGGGCACAGTAGCTAAAACGCCTTTTACCACAATAGTGAGACTCATGTGCTACATGTTTGAATAGTGGCTCCAACCTCTCTCCTATGTGTCACATTTGTTTACAGGGCTGGTTGTTGGTGGTTTTTTTCAAGGTACTACGATATTCTAATACTCTATGTGTGTGCATGTTGTACACTGTGTTGTGTGCATGCATGTAAGTGCATGTGTATATGTTAGAGCATAAAGGTGCATTCGATGTCTCTTGCACCTGTATGTAAAGCACTTTGAGTCCAGCATTGATGTAAGAGACACTGACACTACATAAATACACTATTACTATAATAATTATTATTATAGGCAGTATGTGTAGACCTAAAGCAGATGAGTCAGTTGCAAACATGCAGTTTTTTTGCAGTCATGTGCACACAGCAAACATGTACAGCCATATACACATTAGTCTTACCAATCTTGAACCCTGGAGGGTCAGAAACCAGATGAATTGGAAGATCAAGAGGAAGTTCCTTGCGAGCAATCTTGTCATCCACTTGCAAGCGAAATGCTTCTTTCTGAACTTCATCAGCTGTTGTTATGACAACTGCATCCCACATTGGTCTAAGCCCCTTTCTACAGCTCTGACCTGCAAATGTCATTGAATATTTGGTTATGCTTGCAACCTGCATCTAAGAAACAGTTTTTACTACTCAAACTTTGAAACGATTAATGTCTGACTAAAGATTTCAAACAAATGACACAATTTCGTTTTAATAATAGTATGCAAAAATATAACTGCATGGTGCTTAAGGTGAAACTTGTTGTCTCTTTTCATTTCTGTGTCCATAAAATTGATCGTTTTATTTGCAAGACTTAACTGCTATTTAATGACTTTTTAGTTTACATTCCAATGTTTTCCATAAGCACGCTAAAGTGAGTACTGAATAGTGATGACACGTATCTTCATTAACATCTATTACCTCTTAAAGTTTTATATTCCTCTAAGAGACCTCTCATGTACCTGGCAATACCTCCTGATTCCATATTTATGTAAGTATGCAAATAACATGAGAGGAAAGCGCCGTATTTGTTAATTATACACGTTCGATGACATTGGGTGCGAATTGACAGTAACTCAGGGGAAGTAGGCGTGAGTTCAACATTTAGTAGCTTGAGAGTACCGTCCCTTGTCCCATAAGCAATCATGATGGAGTTTAACTATTGACCTATTAAACTATTAAAATATTGTATGCATTAATTTAATACTTTGAGAGTTAGTGCGGCAATGCTCACGGTTACATTTTCAGTGTCTGGAATTTAAAAACTATTTGTGAGACTACCAAAATGTTCAAATCAAGATAGCTAAGCCTACTCAGTGAATGCTTTGAGATTTTCCCCAACCCTGTATTGACCCTACCAAAGATACTAATTACATTATTACTGCATGTATTTTGTTATTTTGATCCTACTTCATTAGTATTATTAGACTTTTAGATTTTTTATTATTCATTTTTACGTAGCTTAAAACATGCTTTGTTTTTGCTTTCCATATTGAGACAAGTTTACATTGTTTCCAAAAATACCGATCACCAAGCGCCACGCAATTTTATATATATATTTGGTTGTCTCCCTTTGACCAACAGCTGAGGATTTTTCTACTGACTTGGTAAAGATCTGTGTAAAATACTATTTCTCGCAATTTGGGGGAAATACTCATCTTCCATTATAATGATACACGTCTAAAAACATCAGCAAACACAGAAGGAAGTCAAATTTGTGATGCCTCGTTTGTCTACATTAACACCAACTCTTCCACTGGCTGACAACGTAAATGTACAATCCTGATGTTGTTGACCTTTTCCTGTGCACAATGTATTTGGAGAGAAAAAGGCGTGGGGACATAACTAGTTCTGAGCTTTAACTAGTCATTAACAAAAAAGCTTCAACCCACTACACCTAGCTTCTCTTGGACATGTTAAAAAAAACCCTTTACACTCCAGATAAAAAGTATAGTATTCGCTGGAGCTTTCGACCTTCTTCAGCAACTAAGAATGCTAACAGTTGGTGTCCAGCGGTGTCTATTGAAGGAATGTATATGGTCTCTTTCACCGTTCTCTGGAACCACTGAACTTTGCGGTTCAAGATGATGACATCCTCCGGGGAGAAAACATATACTGTTAAGCAAATGTTTCCCCACTGGCGAGGATCCATTCAATGTTCTTTTAGCTTTTGTTTGTTTTCTCTTTGTTTCCCCACATAAGGCGGTTACAGTCATGGCACTTGATATGGTATATGGATTTTTAGAGATTATTTATTCGTATAAATGACGATAAAGCAATTTTACTGCATAATTTACATTTTGAAGCTACAGATGGAAGAGTAAAGGAAATAGGGACACTGTGAGAAGGTGGACCACTGCAAATTACATAATGAAATAAATATACCGGCTACGATCATCCATGTCCGTTAAAAATTCACAAGGCAAACTAGCTCAGAATTATATGTGTAAGAAAGGATTGCGTTCACGGGGAAAACACACACGCACAAACAATAACAACGACCAAAAAACCAAACAAAACAACAACAACTAAACAAAACAGAAATTATTTTCCATTAAAATGTGTCTGTCACTCTTGATTCAAGTATTGTGCACAGTCATCTCCTTTCTTTTTTTCTTTCCGTGGCTGTTTACTCCTCCGAGTACTTTCGCATCCTCATCAAGCACACAAATTGAAGTTGTACTTTCAGGAAGTCGAGCCGGTACGGACAGTCTTAGGGACACAGCATTGAAAAACAAGTCGTTCTAGGTACTCTGGCACTGGCAGCTTCCACGATCAATTTTCCGGGTACGTGCTACTACAAACGAGTGCGATGAACCGCATGACGACATTCGCCTGCAAAATTCTGCGTTCAACGACCTTCCGTCTTTCCTACTCACCCACCCAGTCAATCGTTGCCACCCACCACACCACACGCACATACGAAAAGCACTTCGTTATCCCTCCTGAAGCACAGCAGATTATCTCTCCCCCCACCCCTTTTCCATCCCCGACCCCTCAGGCGCAGACAGGTGCATCATTCGTCCGTCGGCATCACGGATCTGCGCGAATGATGAATGCGTGCGCACCGCGTCAACTCTGTCAACTCAGTCGTTTCCGTGTTGTGACGTCAGTCGGACACGACTGTGGAGAGATGTAAACATCAACTACAGCCAACCACTCACCTTGGCTCACACCACGGCTTCCCCACCACCTACCTCCACCCTCTTCGTGTGTCTCCGAAGCAAGAGACAGTCTCGTTTGCACGCGTGCCTTCCTGTCTTTTTCTTGTAACCCTTTACGTGCTCTCTTTCATGTACATTCAACCTGAAAGGTTACAAAAACAAGAAGGATATGACCTAACCTCCGACACTTTCGAGATCCGCTGCTGCTATTCTCAAAATAAACAGGATTTATTTCGAATGGAAAACGAAAAAAAAAAAAGTGTTGGGGGGTGGATGGATGAAGTGGAGGAAGCACGAGGTACAGCATCATGCAACAGAAGTGGTCGTGTCAGAGATTTAATTGCATCTGGCGGACATCGAGCGGGTCATGCAGTGCGTTCTTTCTTCTTTTTTTTCTGTTCTTCATCTAATATCTCTGTCATTTCTCTAGCCATCTTGGTCAGTCACGCTCTTCATCTCTGAGTGTTATGTTTTATGTGTATAATTTTATATATAGCCGTCTTATCCCTTCTCTTCAAACAACGATCATCAAAGAAACTGGCCATTAGATCAACCTCTATCTCAGGTCATCGTTACATGAATATTTCTCACCATTCTACCTTTTTTTTTTTTGCGATCAGTTTCGAATTATCATTACCACTACAACCACCGCCTCGATCCTCCTCCTCTCTGTCCTTGCGGCTTTAATAGCTTTTAGTTTCATTCATGTACCTACATTAACAACTAAGCAATAGCACACAATTGTGGTTTATTCCAACAGTGTGAGGATGTACATCGCAAAGCACAAGAAGAAACCCGAACCATCCATTCATCAACAAGCACGCATGGCCTCACAGAGACGACCAACAACTAAGTGATGATTGGAAAGAGATTCCAGGGAAAGAAACACTTGTTGTGAAAGGGTCTTCTCCACTTTCTCCCCCACCCTAACTGGACATCATCTTGTCTTGTACTTAAGATCGGTTAGCACGATATGACAAAGAGAGAAGCCCCAATGTTGACGTCATTGCCCTCCGGGACCTGTCACCACCCGACTAGACCCGTAACCGCGAGCAATACTATAAAGTTCAGCGTGTTCCGAGAGAGAGGTACGTGCGTGCGTGCGTGTGTTTGGTCTATTTCAGGAATGGCTGCCAGGTGGAACGGTCCGTGACAGTTTATATGAGTGTGATGCGATCGAGACACGGCTTAAATTATGTACCCTGGGGGTGGGGCGCTTTACTCTGCGGCTTAAGTACTGGCAATATTTAAAAGGAACATTTTTAGCAGTGTGGTGTTTGTAAGTAATAAAATTTCTGATTGATGGATTGATATTTCAAGCGTGTCTCGAGTGTGTGAGGTTTTTTTTTTAGGGTGAGGGCAAGGGGGACTGGAGGCAGAGAAAAATAGGGTGTGAAGTAAAGGACACGTCACCTCAAAGAAAGGTGCACGGGAGCAAGAGGAACTTACAGCACTCTGCTTCATTCGTCACGAATGCTCACCTGCTAATATCGCACACGGACCGACAAGAAAGGTGATGTCGCCACATTTAGAAGTCCTCTTAATTTCAATGCAAATACCCGTGCACTTTCCAGTGCTGATCTACATCCCCAGGCATAAGGTCAACAGGTGTGAAAGAAGGAGGAATATATTAGAGAAGCAACACAAACACGCACAACGAACCCCCTTGACTAGAGAGGTGGGTGCACTCGCAGGTCCCACGGTACTAATTAAAAATGCATCAGATTCACCTGGCGCCTGCGGCACTGTGCACCGCGCTGACACGCTCTCTGCATGCGCTGGGAGAATAAGTGCAGCGGAGCGTTGCACTCAGGCACCAGCCTGCGCTGGCTTTGAAACAATGCGCTGCCGGCTTCCGTTACGCAACGTCGTAAACTGCGCTGACAGCTTCCGGGTGTGTGTAGCCGGTGCTCGTTTTGCGACATCTTCAAGTCGCACGACATGGTAGAACACGGAGTTCCGGTAGGCTTTTTCTTGTCAGGAAAGAGATAATGGTTAGTTATGGCAACAATATGCCTGTGAAATAAAAAAAAAAGGAAGTCACTTGCACCAGAACGACAACATTCATGACAACTAAAAGTAGGTTGATTAATGGCATCTGAGAAGTAGGCCAAAAGAGAAAAGTCGCTTTATTCAAGCTGTTGTCATCTTGAAATCAAAGCGAGGCGATGTAGTGGTGACAGAAACATGCTGGAAATGACCAGTCAGCAAGTCCGTGACCTTCGAGTTGGAATTCGTTCATTTACAAATAAAGAAAATTAATTTTAAAATGTCACTACATCTTGATATTTGATGTCTATTACCCGTGCAAATTCTGTTCATGATGTGACACAGGTTTACATGTCACAAGCATAGCATGAATATATTAAATAATTTTAATCTTATATGAACTTTAATGCCTGTAGCGCTGGTCAACTGAATATATTGTCGTTTTAGTTATCAAAGTTTTCAAAAGTAAAAAAATGTCTGCCTTACACTTAGCATATAGATTAAGTGTGTGTTATTATCTTCCCAAAATGTTCACATCCAAATATAGAACTTGCAAATGTAGTTCCTCTGTGCCTTCTGTATATGTGTGTGTCTGTATGTGACTTTACGAAGCTCTCGGTCATTCTCGTAACCACGACGGACCGCGAAGCCTCGTTTTGAAAGAGCCGCGCGTGAATAATGTCCATTAGCCTGGATGGAAGACAGGTCGCCGATAAGATTAGGCGTGAGAGTGAAGGTCAGGGGGTCGTGAACTTGTTTTGTGAACAGACGACATTCCAACCCTTGCGAGACAGTGGCGTGGAACGGACATGTTGTACAGTGTGCTCAATCGTCATCAGAGTAACAGCGGTCGGTAGGCTGGTACAGTGTGAGTAGGAAGCTTGGTGCTCTACATGTGGTCAACAGTTCAATTGAAGAGGTGCATTGGTCCTTGTCTAACTAGCTTTATCAACAACAGCAGCAACAACAACACAGTTTATATGAGCGAGCTGTATCGCAGCTAGCTAGTGTGGTCCTGTTATAGGTATTAGGTCCAAAGAGAAAAGTAATTGCGCCAGAGGTAAGATCTGAACCCACAATCCCCACTTTTCTCAATATCTTAGTAACAAGCAGCTAGGTAGCAAAAACAATTAATTAACCTCGGTGCACACACACAAGTCCCAGTCTGCATCGCTGCAAGCATTTCCTAATCACATCCTTGCGGAAACGTACACCAAGAACACAGTTGGTGTTGACGTCAGGAAGTGGACTGCACAGCAAAGAGGAAGACGTAGCCATTGGACGATGACGTGAGAGAGAAGCGTGCCGACGGCAGTGACGTAGCAGTGGCCTCCCTTGGCAAGCGCCGACCAATGGCGTTCCGCGGTTGTTTCCTTTCCCACTTCCTGCCGTTCGTCAAGTGCTCACTCAGTGGTGCACGACGGTTTGCTCACTTGCTGCTCACACCCAGACGCGTGTTGCACTCTCTGACGCGACATTGTTTTTTCTTCCGTGCGTTGGTGACACGTTTCCGAGTCCGTAGCCTCGGTACATTCAGGGTCAGAGGTGAGGTCACAGAGGTCTTTGAACACGCACAGTCCTGCTTTATGAAACAACGTTAACAGCTTTTCGTTTTTATTCACGTAGTTACTTAACAAATAAACAGCAAATAAATAAACAACAGAAAATTGTAATTTATTCAAACAGTGTTTGATGTACATTGCAAGGCACCAGAAGAAACCCGAAGCATGCAGTCATCAACACGCATGCTCGGCCTCACAGAGACGAGAAATAACTAAGAGACAAATGACCACACTTCTTCATCCCCCAAGACAATGTAACTTGGGAAAGTGTGTTCAAACACAAAAACAAAACAAAATAAGTGCTAGTTACACGATGAGAAAAGTGGTACAAGACAAGATTAAAAACAAAACCGCAGTCTTACTTCTAAAACTATTCTGAAGTTACGCCTATTTCATCTCTCAATAATTTTACATTTTTCATACTCAAACCAAGTATCTATAGAGGTCTGTAAAATAATCATCTTAATACGAGCAATCGCTTTTAAAACATCTTGTTCATAAAACAGTAAAAACTGTACCTAAAGACGTTATTGTAAAACACGTCAGACAGACTCACAGACAGAGAGAGAGAAGCAAACACAGGTACACATTACAAAATAATGAAAGTTCCCCTTTGTATGAAGAAGTTGATTTTCCTTTGTAATCATTGTGTTCGAACCTTCCATTTGACAACGACTGAGATTCGTTGACATTAAAGTCTGTTTACCTGCCTATCTGTATATCTGTCACGGGTTTTTAAAATTTTGTTTGTTGCTTCTTTTTCGTTTATTTTATTTGATATTTTATTTATTTTTTTTTTTACTGTTAGTGAGTTGGTTTGGAATGTCATCCATCAGAAGACCTGTGTGTCGCACGACACCTCCGGCGGCCTGCATCACCGCCAACTAGCGGCGGTGGAAAGAAGATGTTTGACATTTTTGTGGAGGCAGTCAGGCTATTTCTGTGCCTGTGCCCTGCAGCATCAGTCGGCGTTTGTCGGGAGGATGGGGGAACTTCACTCAGCTGCTGCATCTTGCGTATCACGTATTACGAACAGTTATGTGTTCAGTGTTTTAGGAATTGTAATTAGTTTTTTCTCTAAAGCATTGTTTTGTTAGGCCTGATTGACTTCATTAACAATAAATTTGATGTTCCTGGGTTATTTCTGAGCACACATTTCTCCACTCTGAGATATTTTACAATAAGTAGCACACATTTGCAGGTTCACTCTGAGATATTTTACAATAAGCATGAGACACTCATGCCCATTAAAGACACTGTCAAATGAAATATGGGTGATTTTTATTTACTTTTTATTTTTCAAAGAGTAATTCTTAATAATCAATTCAAGAAAATTAATCAGGGAATTCCGAGGAGCAGTCATTATGAAAAAACATTATAATTTTTTAAAGCAAGCAAACTAAAGCGTTCACTTTTCCCACATGTAATGAAACTAATAAGACATGTATGCGTGTCAGGAGAAAGCTGAGAGGTAGTGAGGTGGTGTTGAAGTGAACTGAAAATTAGTCCTCAATGGGATGTTGAATTCTTAAAAATACCATATATTAACAAAGTTAAAGAGTAAAATACTTTATTTCAAGGAAGAGCACTTATGAGTGCTATAAAAAAATTCACTGATCCTGTGATCACGTAATGACAGTTAAATGACAAGAAGAACATTTATTTGTAATAATCTAAGTATTTAATAATAATTTCATTTCAAATAAACAAGAATAATTTGTTGAAAGGTTCAACACACTAAATTTCTAGGACACACACATACATTCATACATACACACAAACACACACATAAACGAGGTTGGAGTGGTGGTGTGTGAGTGGGGATGGGAAGGGGGTAATTAGCAAACAACGGCATTGTTCGTGATAGTTGTGCACTTCCTGTCTTGCGCAAGCGAAGACGTATCTACTCTCCAGCATGCCCCTGTGTGGACACACCCCACTGGCGTCAACAAAAGTCTCCACGTCCATCTTTGCTCTTTAATTTGGGACCCGCCATTTGCTCGGCGTTTGTTTATTTTGTCTGTGTTCTCTCTCCACGCAGTCAGCCATGCTGTGGTGTCCCTACAATGCCGAGGACGACCTTTTTGGCAATGGGAGGAGAGAAAAAAAAGTTCCAGGGGACATCTGAGGGAAAAATCATGCAGGCGAGAGATCGAGAGAGAGAGAGAAAAAAAAAACGAAGCGTATTCCTCTGTTATATCTTTACAACATCTGTGAGAGAAACAGCGCATGCGCAATGAAAGATGTCTAGTGTCACAACACTAAAACAAGTTTTACACAAATTCGTATAAACAACATCCTTAGTAAAAATATTTGTAGACATTTTCCAAGCGGGCAAAACAACTCCCAAAATAAAGAAGCAAACAGAATAATCAGAGATGGCTGAATAAAGCCTTCTGCTTAAAAAAAAAAAAAAATGCTCGCACCACTTCGGATTGCTGGTAATTGCTTTTCTTTCAAAGCTAATGCTAGAGGAAATAGCCTGCACTGCATGTGGGAGCCGGGACATCATGCAGATATTGTTGTACTCGTCCGTGTGTTTGCTTAGGATTTTATTATTGAAAATTGGTTGTGTGTGAAAGAGAGAGAGAAAGAAACGGACAGACAAGAAGCGATACGATGCATATTATTAAAACAATTAAGAGGGAGTCAAGCTACATGTGAGCTTCATTAAACTGGTTGGTGTTGACAATCATCTATAGACATGTAGTTGTCACCCAACGTGGCGTCGTTGTCGTCAACAACAGCGTCGTCCTCATCTCCGTCCTTATCGTGACTGGACAAACCGTAAAATCAATGACAGCATTCAAAGAAAAGTACACAAAATAAAAGTATCGCATGAAGGTGAGACACAGACAGCATAGGAAGTTGTAGACTGGCTTCATGTTTGTGTGTGTGTGTGGATATATCTGTGTATATGTACAAACCTTTCATCAAACATGTCTGCACAGCTTTGTGAGGGCTTAGCAAGGTGTGGGTGGGCGCATGCGCACGTGTCCCGTTACGAAGTATATTGTTTCCAGTGTTTGTGTAACTTAGGGAAGGTCAGTCCGTCTACTGCCAAAGATATATCAGAGGCTGCCATTGTGGCCTAGTGGGGTAGGTGGGTAGGGTGCCTAGGAACATGCAGTGACTCAGTCTTTGGTGACCTTTTGTAAAATGTCGTCATAGGTCGCAGGGGTAGCTCGTGACTTTCTCGTAGCCGTTAACAGCGACCATTCATTTCTTTGCCATTTTGGACTTCTGTCATCTCGCCAATTATCGTCTGCTTTCTGTATAAAACGACAATCGATGCAGGCTGCCTAAAAATACATGGTCTAGTGCTGTGGGCAAGTGATCACCGTAAGCACGCGCGTGTTTGTGAGGTGTGTGTGAGAGTGTGGTTGGTGTGTGTGTGGAGGGAAGGGGTGTGTGTGTGAGAGAGAATGGAGACAAAAAGCAATATAAACGCCATAAAAAACATTTGTAACAGCAGTCCTCGCCTGAAGACCACCGAGCAACACCTCGTTGGCATCTTAATGCTGTTGTGCCTGAGGTGTCTTACATAGCTGCACCACATACCTTCATCATGTTTTAGATCGTTAATACTTGAAATATTTCTATGCGCTTATCAGTCAGATGTAATATATGGAGAAAAAAGGAAAGAAAAAAAAAAGAAGATAGTAAAGAAGAAAGAAAGACTTCTTACTCTAAAAATAAATTAATGGAGAAAAATTACGCGATTTTTTCCCTTGTTTTCAGAAGCTTCGAAAGGTCCTCGTGGTAGATGAAGCATGTAACCGATAAAGTCTGTGGAGTTTTACTCCTCACAGCTTTCCTGCTGACTTTATTTCTACTTTTTTTGTTTTGTTTTTTTAATTTTTTTTAACAGTGTCCTCTCACTGGAACCCGATGGTTAGGGAACTAGAGCTCATTGGCATAAGCTTTCAACTCCGACTTATTCCGCAATTTCTGGCACCGGTCCTCGGAACCTCTCCGAACTCACTGCCATCTATACCCCCGCGTCACTTCGCTCATCTTCTGACACTTCAAGCAAGACAGAGGTCGAATGGATCAGCCTTCGTCACTCTGATTCTCTTACCACCTTTAAGTCCAAACTTAAGACGCATCTCTTCAGAAGGACGACTTCCCTGTGACCCTGTCCTGACCCTGGGCGTGCATAACGTGTCTGCACATTCCTTGAGTATGATAGATATGTCTGTTGTAGGTGAGAGCGTCTGTTACATGCGATTATGGGTGCCTGGTGTTAGTGATTCCGTTTATGGGGATCGGTCTGTCTATCACTTCTGTAAAATCTCTGAGGAAATCATTGGAAAATCGCTATAAAAATGTTCATCATTAGCGTAGGAAAAAAGAGGCGAAAAGGTGAAGGTTGGACCAAAGAGGATTGCCGTGCCCTACTACACGGTGAACCACTCACAGTTCACGGTCCTGCCAGTGAGCGATGTTATCATCTTGGTCACTTCTCATACAGCGCCTGACGCAATGCAACTACAGTTGAGTATAGCAGCCATCTGGTTTGTCACACCATGTAGTCACGTGTCTTCACGCACGTAGTTACAGCCGTTGTGTCGCACATTAACGTGGAGCCTCGTTGTCGCGTCAGTGCACGTGTCGTGGATCCGCGATGTCTCGGTGTGTAGGTGTTTCAGGGCCACGCGGTGTGCAGTGTTATAGTTCTTTTATACAGACTTTTTCATTGTCAGTTAAGTTTTTATCTTTTTGCCGGCACACCTCAGAGATGTTTCCTGAAGATCATGTGACTCCCTCACTCACCCGCCTCCTTATTCTCGCGACATCTGTGTCTGCCAGACACAACAGACTACGGCGTGCAGGTCAAAGGACAAAAGTTGCAGGTTGGCAAAACATTTGGAATGTTTAAGGTGTGACAGTTACTTTTTTTCCTTTTATGGACTGTCGCCTGACTATGTCACGTCACGCACTGGCGGGTTTTGAAGTAGGATAATCCTACCCGTACACTTTGGTGTGAGCTTAGGATATCGGGTTAGTAAGGAGCAAGTAAGACTTCCAGCTTTTGGGAATAGCTAGAAATAATTCCACTTGATCACTTCAACAAAAGCTGGACCAACGCACCCACCCACGCATTCACAAACTGGTAGTATATATATAATATTAGTATAACAGCTGACAAACTTGTATGTTCGTAAATTTGTGCTCCAATACTTATGCATATTCACCTCTTTTTAATTGGCATCTCCAGCTTATGCTTTCGGCCATAACATTAGCTCCAGTGAGAGGGACAGAAAAGCTATGAGAGGAGTAAGGATGAGATATGAAAGAAAGAGAAGGGAGTTTGGATGGAAGTTTGGTGGGAGGCGAGATGAGAGGACAGGAAAATTTTCGCGAGTATCGTGTATAATTCGAAATGCGAGAAGTGACATTCAAAGCACGACCAAATGAAGTCACGAACGCGGTAACGACGTCTCCCACAGGTTAGTTAGACTCGGTGTTTGCCTTTAATTACTTGACAGCACCATTATGACATGTACAGACAGACAGACAGACAGACAGACAGACAGACAGACAGACAGGCGAGGTTGGGGACACAGTGACTAAACCACCTGTCAACGCGGCCTTCGAATTGGATTTAGTGGGTTCGGATCTCGGCTCCAGCACTCTCTTTCTGTACGTGGCATCTGTTAGCCACAGGCTGACAGTCGGTTAGTGTTTTTCCAGACACTCCGGGTTTCTCCGCCTGTGTGTGTGTGATAGTGAAAGATAGCTATGTGTGAATGTCACAGTATCTGGATAGCGCTGTGCAACTGCCAGTCCTAATGACAAACGGTCAGCAACCGTTAGTACCCGTCAACATGAATAGAGCAGAAGATGCCAGCCAGGGTCATCAGGTGAGCGTTGATGTGTATTGCTGTCATCAGTTGCCCGCTGGAATGTGTTATTTCAGACCCGACAGGAAACGAGGAAGCGAAAACACCAAAGTTGTGCTGAAGGGTCAAAAATCTCTCCTGACCTTTCTTGAGTGTGTATGTATTTACTAATTAGGGGAAACACATGTTTACTTGTTTATACAAATGGTCATTTTAAAGGAAATGAAGCAGTCAATTTCTCAAGCGTTAAGGATACAGCACATTTCTGCTAAAACAACAACAACAACAACAACAACAACAACAACAACAACAACAACAACAAAACCAAATTAAATTATATTAGTTTGGAAAATAGTAGATCTCCTTTTATTTTAGTATTTTTTTTATTAATTTGCCAGTTTATTGTTTATTCTTGTTTGTACTACTGTAAGCTGTTGGTCTCACACACACACACGCGCGCGTACAAACAAGCGAGAAAGAGATATGCATGGGAGGATGGAAACACGAACTGATAGTGATAGGAAGTGACTGAATAGGGACACAAGGAAAAAACAATTTTTGAAGGAAACATGTTTTGTTCTTAATTTTGCAAACACGCACACACAAACATTTAGGCATGCAGTCTCTCTCTCTCCAACACACATGGACGGCGAAGGTGAATGCGGAGAGAGAGAGAGAAATATGGGAGGAAGTCAAACTATATAAAGCGAAGAACCGCTGGCAAGAAAAACATGTTTTCTTCCTGTTTTCGCACAGCGAAAGAAGCCGGCCATGCTAGGTTTTTGTGAATTAAATCGAACAAACAGTTGCTGATGCTTCCAGGCTGACGCCAGGCAAGGTTTGTGGGCGCCACACACGTGCCAACACGCACGGCACACGCACAGCAACGCGCGGCACGTGGTCCTGACGCTACACACCTCACACCTCACTTCTCTCGGTTAATTGTGACACTCGTTATCACATTTCTTGAACTCTGTGTGTATATGTGTGTCTGTGCTTGTCACAAAGTGTGTGTGAACACGCTGATGTCTGTCATGTAAGTGAATACATTTCTGAATCCTCCTCTGTGTGAGCGTTTACACATCCACTTAGTGTGGTATCTCGTGCATTTAATAATTAAAACAAATACCAGCGATAATCAGTCAGGTCGCTATACATTAGGATGCAGCTGTCAACGCACTTCTGTCGAAAATTTTTCCCGACAGGCCAGCAATAATTTCGCAACCGCCAATAAAAATTCTGCATCATGCCATTACGCACGTCAGCGCCCGCCTTCCACACAAAAATAAAATTAATAAAATGTATCAGAAGGACGATGACCCGACGACCTCTCCTGGGAGTTGCAGTGTTTTGGTTGGCTGGAGGGATAAAGGATGTAGCTCAATCACTCGTCTATTCGTACTCATTTTTTAAAACTTTTAGCGATAGAAAAACCATCTTGCGAGCTAACCCACGTGACATTCTAAAGATAGTTGTCTTCATTTATTTTGCTGTTATTAATATTACAAGTTCCTGGAGGGTTTTCAGTATTATGTCGATGTCGGATGAGGTCAGAGCGGCCCAGAATTAGCGGAAAGTCAATCAAGACACACGATGGATCGACCTGGATGAACTGTGTTCGTTTGCAGCTATCCAGCCGTTAAATTTGTGGGCTGGTTTGTTAACGGGCCGCTGGCCCTCAAATACCGCGAGTGTGCCCAGAGAGGCGGAAATGACAACACCTCATTAATATGTATTAGTCAGGGTCAGCATGGTGCAAACGCTTGAGTAGTAAATGGAGCGAAACGAAGAAGAAAATAACAGAGAAAAAATTGAAAAGAAGTGAGGGATGGAGGAAATGGGAGGGGAAAGAGTGCGAAAAAAAGATCATCAGGAGATGTGTCTTAAGTTCAGAGGGAAGAGAGAAGTCAACAAATCGATTCGATGGAGACATCTCTGAAAGCGAGGGGGGGAAATCACTGAAGCGTGTTGGTCAGTGGGCGCTAATGACGCTGCAACTGACATAGATGGGATTTAATCGATGAGAACACTCAGTGCACCGCGCTGTCACGTGGTAGAACGGAGACCGTTACAGCCACGCATGGTTCGCTGCTGACGGGAGTTAACTCTTGTCACAGTTGCTGAATAATGGAGATGAAGGAAATGTGTCCTCACATAATTTTGAGCTCCAGACTCGCAGTGTGATCAGTGTGACAAGGTACGGCCTTCAAACGTCTTTTGAAAAAGAAAACTTTGTTCCCACCCCATCCTGGTCTAGAGGCATACAACACAAAGGACAAAGTAGAAAAGCCGTTTCTATCGTAGCACTCATCTTCCACACGACCAGCGACTGCACGCCCCTCTGCCCAGCCAAAGAGAGTTGTCTTCCCTTCTGAGGTGAACAGCAAAAGATGAAAGCGATGACAGCTAAGAACACTATGAGAACACCCAGAGATCGATGAAGACATATCAACGGCGAATAACGATGGCGATCGAGTTTTCGGGTACTCGGAGGCGAGTCCATGTGGAGTTCAGACTTGTCCACCGATGCGTTCATCAGGATCGACAACTGCGGGTTTCTTTGTTGAGCATGCTGGGAAGACATGACGTGGGTCACGTGGTCATCAAACGGGTACAAGTGATGAGTTCTCCATTTAATTCGAAGAGGCACCAGACTGAACAGTCCCAGAGGCATGAAAGTCACATTTAATCAAAGGGATAATTAGAAAATGAAGTCAAACATTTCCTGTTCAGGATCGAATAAAGTTTGTGTGCTCTCCCGTCATGTGACTACTGACACATCAAAATACACACCGACTCATGCACCCACCCGACACTACTGACATCGACAATCAGAGACGCAATATTAGAAAATGTTGTTGCAAGTAGACTCCAACAGAAAACAAACCTTACTTTTGTTTATCTGGCCGTACCATGATATAAACAGTGATGAGTGTTCCGTTGTTTGTGGGGTGAGAGGTCACGGGAAGAAGTGCGTACAGTCCAATGCTCAGCAGGAAAGAGCGATCTGGCGGTGATGTCAGCATGAATTTAGAGTTAGAGACAGAGAAAGCGAGAATATTCCCTGCAGGGAAATGTATTGTCCAATTCGTGAAAACCTATTTTAATTGAAATCATAAAAGACAAAAAGACAGACAGAAGGAACAGAAGAAAACCCAGAAAATAAAATGAATTAGGGGAAAAATAAAGAGAAGACGACAGGGATGCTGCTGCTGTTGCTGATAATGATGATGATCGACCACGATTAAGAAGAAGTACACAAGTTTCTGTTTCTGAGAGGAGTTTAACTTTTACGACATTGTTTTTCTTGATTCTAATCATTTAACCTGAATCTGTGAATGTGTGAATTCAGGCGCCAAGTGTAGACAACAAGGCAGTGCCGAGGCAATAATAAAAATACTAACACTCATTTTTTCTCCTTATCAGGGAATGATCACGTGACCTGTTTATTTCTCCAAACGTACACACAACGTGCCTGTGACGTAGGTCTCCGAGCTCGCTCTCTCTGCTCGAATCCTTGATTCCTGTCTGCGAAAATATGGTTGGTTCCTGGTTTTACCCGGAACTGTTTTCCAGGATATGCTTGGTAAAAAATGTTTTTTTTTTAAATGGTTTGGGAGAGCGGGATGGTGGAGTGGGGAGAGAGTGCTGGGGGTAGGTGGGATGTGGAGATGGTTGTTGCACACAGATGACAGCATCCACCGTGGGAGTTAGGAAATGAAAGCAAGGCTGGAGAAAAAAAAATCTGAGACGGTCTGTGTTCACGTGCGTGGAAAAGTTAAATGTGTCTGGGAACGTGGGTATGTGCGTCTGTGTGCGCGTGCCTGTATGCACGTAATGTGTTGTTGTCTGCGCACCTGGGTGTGCGTGCATGTCTGTGTACTTGCATATAAATTATATTGAGTGTGCAGCGCCATGTTGAGGACGTCACGTTGCCGGAAGAGTAAGCGGACAGTAAGCAGTCACGTGACCAACTGTCTTCCCACAACAAGTCGTTGTTTGTTTTTCAGCCTCTTGACAATGGCCTTCATCCGGGACACGCTGTGGAACGAGAGGAATGCGATACAAGAGGGCGGGTGAGTGGGTGGTGGTGGTGATGGAGGTTCGGGGGAATGAGAGTTTTAAATGGACTTTGATGTCCTTGGCTGTCGGCGTCAAGGGATGGAGAGTTGGTGGGGTGGGGCATGGGGTCGTCTGGTGGAAATGTCTGGTAGATGGAATGGCTGTGATTACGACGACTCGACAAAAGCCGTCTGCGAGTTCTAAGACCTGTAGACTCCAGTTTAGAAATGGCAGCGGCTGCAGTTGCTGCTGTTGTTGCACGTTGAGTTGGATTGGTGACACGTCATCAGCTGGAGGAAGACGGACATTGGCGTGAGGAACGAGTTTCCTGGACATTGCGATGACAGTTGCAAACAACATTGTAGAGGGATGGGAGAAGCACATCATTAATTGTGGACTTGGGTTCGTCAGCGAGATGTAGAGCAGGACGCATGAAATGTTGAAGGAGTCTAATGGTGGCATTCCACAACCTCTTCCTCCTCAGCCCACGTCTGCACTAAAAATATGAAGACATATCTGCACATGTGATGTGAAATACAATTGGAGAATCAACAACTGTATCTATACTTCTTCGAAAATTTTCTTAAACAGGGACTGCTACGCCAGAATTAACAGAACAACCGATCCTTTTTAATAAATTAAAAAATGTGTGTATAAAATACTACAAAGACCCCTACAAGTGCAAACAATCTCATTTCTTACACTCACATGATAACAAAAATTAGCATAAGTGCAACAGGTGCAGACAATCAGTTTGGCAAAATGGCGGAGACGGTTAATTTAAGAGCTGATCGGCGTGGATAGAAGCAAAATCTGGGAACAAGACGGGGTTATCTGTCCTGTTATCAGGACCACGAGGTTGAGAACTGGAATACACAGAAGAAAAAAACCGCGTGTTTACCTGGTGCTATCGAAGTCAAGTCGTTTTTGTAAAGCATACAAGTCAAAGAACTCTGATAATGCAAACACAGAAATAGGAACTACAGGGTTTCGTAATCCTTATCTTGTTTGACTGTTTGGAGGACTGAAGGTGAACAGTCATTGCAAGGTCCATCATTTGTTCTGAATTGAGCGTTCACTGCCGAGCCACGTGAGCCGCTGGCCAGATAACCAACAACTTTTTGTAATAAAGAAATAATTTAACAAGGCCAAATTTCGATGTTGCTGTTTATCGACATTCTCTCTGGGGCCCAAGGTGCTTTGCTCCTTTTTTTGTGTGTGTCTTTGAAGTTCTCAGACGCTTGCACGTGGGACCGAGGAGGCATGCGCAATGACAAGGATACGACTAAACTTTTGCGCGTGGAGTGAAAAGATGATGAGCACTGAGTTGTCCACGACGAGGAGTCACTGCGACTGTCGCCATGTTGGAATCCCACATACAAAGACAAAATAAATAAATAAATAAGTTGAACTTCAGGACAGGCTTTATCAGTCAGTGACCTGCCCAAGGACTCTTGTAGACCTCCACTTATTTGGGAGACTGTTACAGCCCATAAAGTAGTAACCTTGAAGAAATACAACCGTTTTCTATTTTAAGATAACACCATAAAATATATCGTCCTTGAAAGATCCTCTAGCTTAGAAGATAGAAAAGAAGAAAAAAAAAAAGAAAAAAAAAAGAGTAAAGAGGTAAGGAGACTGAAAGCAAGCAAGTTTTAACTTTTACAATTGAAAAACTCTAGAATAAATGCAAAAGTGGACTAACTAAAATAAAGCCTCAAAAAAAAATAAAAAGATTTATGTAGAATCCAATCCTCACATCATTATTTTGGGAGAGTTCATACCGACAGATTTAGAAAAAAGAATTATTTTTAGAAGCTGCAATGGCTTGTTCTTATCTCGCGCGCATGAGTTCAGGCCATTGTGACGTAAGTTGACCCCTGTCGGGTCACGTGGACACTGGGTTTAAAGACTGAGTCATGTTGTCTTTTGGAACACGAGACTTCGGTCCTGATGTCACATGCGAACAGTTGTAGGACAAAGATAGATGTGACCTCCATGAGACACCGAGAATCAATTTTATGATGAAGACAACAAAGTCGCGAAAAAGAAAAAAGAAAGTTTTGTCTGTTCTCTGATAAATATAAAAATATATTCTTATCACAGTAACCTTAAAGTGCAGGCACTCAGCACAACAGAAATTGGTGACAGTTTTCGCCCAGAAGACATGATGAGATAAATCTCGTCCTGTAAACAAAACGTTGGTTACTGGAAGCCATGGTGATGTCCACTTTGTTCCTTCAAGAACTAGTGTTCAGCGTCATCGCTACCCCGTATGTACACACTAGCGAACACATGTATAGTCTGGTCCCTTACCTACTAAACTTACACACGTTGTCTTGTACAACAATTAGTTTGAATAAGTTTATAAGACAAGACCACCTAAAACTATTTGTATATACACGGCTACCACCTTTCTTTTTGTCAATAAGTGTTTGCATCATTCATCAGGAAGAGACAGAAATAGCTGGATGCAGCAGATCGTGAAGAGGAGACAGACAGCAATGCACATTATTTTATCTTCCGGGCAGCAATAGGTCAGGGACATTGCACTTCTGGATGAACGCCACAGCGAGAATAAGACTGGTGTGGCAAGTCTCTTGCATTACTATTTCAAATTCTATTCATGGTTAGGAAAGAGATTTACTCTAGTTCGTCTCAGCGACAAATAAAATACCGGAAGTGTTAACTTGCTCAGTGACTGATAAACACCTTCAAAAGTTCAAATGAGAAGACACATAGGGAAGAGTATACGATGTTGTAATGTTTTCATTTCAGGAATATGTTGTTGTTTGTTTGACAACAAACGCGACCATCACATCGCAAACGGGCAGATCGCTCGCAGGTCAGGAGGTCAAATTGCTACATGTGACATGCCAGAACCTTGCAGGACATTTGTGTACAACTTCGTTTGTTGATATCATTTTATTTGCGCATTTTCCCCACCTCCGAACTGATGTTATTTCACGAATTCTCTATCGTTCATTTGCGCAGTTGCCAGCGGTTGTCTTCATACCACGTGCGCAATCGTCCTTCGGTACGTTGATATCATTTGCACAAAGGTTCGCGTCGTTTCTCACCGTTAGTGACGTCATACGTGGATTTGTATCGTTGAGTGATGGCGTCTTGTGTGAATATTGAGATTCCTCCATGTGGCATCGTCTCAGTTGTCTAACGGTACGAGCCCTCACGGCTAAGTACATATTTCTCGAAAACAAGAGCAGTAAAGCCAACCGCTAGTGTGCTGACAATAAATGACAGTGTGGATGACGAACAGGCTGCGGTCTCTGCTTCGGTCACGCTGGCTGACGAGACTCATTGACCTTTAGCTGATGAAACGGATCTTCTTCTTCTCTTCCTCCTTGTCATTCGTCTTTCTCCTCTGATCTAAGTTGAACAAGCTTCAAAATGAAATGGGTGGAGAAAAAAATCGGAAAGTATAACAGGACAAGAGTAAGACACGGCAAGTTTGACAGACCTGACCGACTAAGTAGCCCCACTCGCAGACGCTGCCATCTTTCACTGTTACATTAACATCATTCTTGTAAGATTTATTCCTTTGTGGTCTTCTTTTATTTTATTCTCTTATTCGTTTGATGTTATACGTCTTCTTTTATTCGTTTGGTGTGTGTAACATCACGGTTTTCACACCTGTCTAAAACTATGGGTACCTCGGGTAAGGTACATTTATTACTTGTCTAACCAAAGAAGTTATTTGTAAGACTAGAATTTTAAAGTCTTTTTTTTAAAATTAGGGTTAGCTCTATTCAAATCCCGCTTCTCTGTATGAAAGAGACCTCTCTATCTTGTTTCTCTGCCTGAGTGAAGAACAGAACGTAGGAGTTGTAGTAAAGGATGTGGGTGCGGAAGGTGTTTTGCGTGGTAGTGATATCCATTCACAGCCGACAGGGAGGGTGAATACACAGCGCTCATCATGCAGCTCAGCGTGGGTAGCGGCGTCTCGCCTGGCCGGTCACACAGACCGTCCTGTAGCCGCCTGCTCCTGGGGACATGCAACCGAGGTTTCGCTTCCGCCGGGGGTAATCTGCTCGGCATTCCTGGCATGCCGGGAAAGCGTCCGAACAGTAATGGGCTCGCAGTTTGGCGCGTGAGTCAGGGTCCTGGTGAAAGGCCACCCGTCTGGCCGCCGGTAAGTGTGTCACGTTGACCTGGAAAACCGCTCGCACAAAGCGGATGTTATCTGCGTCACAAGCCGCGATCCTGCGCAGTTGTGCTGGAAGTGGGATGCATCCGGGTTAAAGGGCGCAGGGGAAACAAGTAGAGTTAGTAGACAGAGAGGGGCACACACACACAGACAGGCGCCGCCGCCGCCACGTGAAACAAGTGGAAATCACCATAAAAGGTGACACTGACCTGTTAATTTATCAATGGTGAAATCTGATAGCACTTCCGCCAGACGCCATTGACGGTAGCCGACTGTCGTGGTTACAAATGACGAAACAAAGGTTGATGTGAACATCAGGGACATCGGGTGTTCAACATGCTGAGCTAATCAAGGACGACCCTCTATGATCTCAGTTCAAACTAGTTTGTTAATACACGTGCCAAGCCAAGAAACCACGAGATAAGGTTTGACGACTCGACACTTGTCCGGTTAAGGACGACCGTTACTAACTGTCACCTGGAGGGCGCACCACTCTTCGTTAAGTGCGCCACGTGATCGTTTCTCGGCTGATAACAACCCATTTTTTTCCACACTGAACGGTTGCTTCCCTTTCATTCAAACCTCTTCGTTTCGTCTGCCGATAATTGAAATCATTGTTTTCCTTCCTGACTAAATGTAAATGAAACGTAAACAAGACGAAACGAAAAAAAGGGGGTTGGGGGGTTTGGTGGGGAGGAAATGGGAGGAAACACAAAGCTGGGATAGAAGGATTAAAATAAAATGTCATACCAGCTTTACTTCGTTTACTGATATAGCTCTCGTGAACATACAACGCCTGAGTTGCAGCCTCATTCTCTCATATTTCAAAGGACATCATCACATATAAAATATGTAAAGTTCACTTGACAGATCAGTGAACAGGAGGTGCATGGAACGGTCAGCTTCTAGCATGCGTCCCGGTGTCATGTGCTCAGAAATCCCCCTTGGCTCAGAAATCCGTTTCTATATGATGCAAACGGCTGGAAATCTACATTGCACTTATTAAAATCCCCCTGGAAACTTTTTTTTGTGCACGTGCGCGATTTGAAATATAAACAGCACATCACTTTCGATATTGTGTGCATACAGAGGCGGTTTGTGAGGAAGGGTGGATTTCTGAGCTCATGACACCGGCTTGCACGTGCTGTATAACAACCTCGGTGGTGATGATGATGATACTCAGGGTTCAGCCAGTCCCTTGAGCAGCGAGTTGCAGGTGGATAAAGGCCTTGACACAGATCAAGGTGTGTCTACTGTAGTCAGCAGCAAGGGAAGAACTCGACAAACATGTTATAAACCAGAGTTGCCTCCCAACTAGAGCTCCAGCTACACGTCAGTTCTAATGTACCCGGGGTATTCACTGCTTAAATCTGACCACTGACGGGTGCGACGCCAGTTTAGTTTAATCGACTCAACCTACATCCCTCTATGCATCTAGATAAATAACATAAACATAAATTTTTTACAGCCCTGAATTTTTTTGTCACGCATTCCAGAAAGGAAGCAGAGGTTCTATCGTTATCATCGAGAAGACCGAGTCAAAGAGTAAACAACTTTATCTCCCATTATTGACCTTATTTTTCTGTTCGTATTTTGAACAGTAAAAAAAAGTCTTCCCCTCTGATATCAACGGATTAGTCATTTGTAAACATTCAGATAGACCTGTTGATATCTCCGCCTCTCTGTTGATTTATGCTAGAAAGTACGTGCGTGCGTGCGTGTACACGTGAGTTCCCGGCCCTGTGGGAACGAAATGACTCGAGAATAATAATAATTGTGTCCTGTTGCACCGTGGTTTGTGTTTAGTTTATTATCGTCGCACGTTTCCCAGAACAGACCCTTTTCATCTCGAGAAAGATTTGCCAGGACCGGTAGTCACAGCGAATGGGGTGAGACACGCGTTTACTGTTGTGACCTGTGACCCCGAACATCCGTTCTTGACCTGAAGGACGGGAATATGAGCATGTTGCTGTCTAGCCAAAATTTGGGGTCTCTGCTGTAGTTCAGGAACGTGTAAGGTAAATAAATAAATAACAGTTTCTGCGGGTCATATACCGAAGATGATGGAGTACGTGCACCTAGCCACCGGAGCAGATGATAATAATATTCAGCAGAACCATTCCAGAAATATCGCACCGTATTTTTGCACCTCATAATCACCAGGACCTGCAGGGGGAACAAAATAGCGATCCACTGTCAGCAAGTACAGACAACAGAAAAGGGCATCAGAGCCGCAGAAACATCCTGCAAGTTCAAGAAGCAGAAACGTCTGCTCGTTAAACGATTTTTGTTCTTCTCTCTCCCCCCAGTCTATCCGGATTCCGTCCAGGACACGCCGTGTAGTGTGGGAAGCTTGCCCTGGCACGAGCACGCGACATCTTGTTTGGGCCAATCTGCGAGTTGCCTCCGCTTGGCCAACAGCCACGTTACGTGCTCACAGTACGAGTTATCTGCCCCGGAGCTCGTGGCGCGGAACTTCCTCCATTGACCTTGGGAGGTTCAGCGGGTGCGCGACCTTTGTGAGGTTCAAGAATCAATCGTCGTACACTTGGCTCAGGAACAAAACATTGGCAGCACCAACCTCCTGTAGCGCAGGTTGTCGTTTTATTTTCGCGACTCAAGCGCTTAATGTTCTATTATACATATTTATTATTTATTATTTTTTTTCAGCGGCAGGGAGTTAAGGGTGTAAAGGGGCTAGGGGAAGGGAATTCCTGCTGATAAAGAGTCCAGGTTACGGAGGGGAAAAAATTCGATCACTGGTCTTTTGTTGCCCTTTCAAGTCCAAAAGTGAATCAGTGCGAGGCTCGCGATGGAAGAATAATTGTTTCTAAACAGTTGAGCAGCGCGCAGGATCGAGCGTTGGGAGGGATCGAGGGAGGAGGATGTCGAATGATGTTCGTCACACCACACGGGCAGTGCGCCGCTTTGAAAAGACATCGTGAAAACATGACCTGACCAAGTGCACGTCGACACGGCCATTAGAGTCCGTGGGGGTGTGTGGAGGGGAGGCGGAGCACAAGGGATGTGGTCACGGCGGTCTGCTGCGATAAGTAAGTGTTCGGCTTTTGTAACGCTGACCTCTGACCTCGCTGTAGGCTCGTGAAGCGACACACGTATCGCGCGCAAGCAGCTGTGCGAGGTGCATGACGTCACCGCTGCACGCCAACTGCGCAGAAAAGGGGGGGGGGTTGTCGTCGTCAGGCTTATATAAGTGGGTGTGACGTCACCGAGGTGAGTGGGTGAGAGGGTCGCCGGGTACAACCAGCGAGTGGAGCGAGGATTGGATGTTCGGTTCCTAGTGATGTCATGAGTGACATGACATGATGGGGTTGGCACGTTTCATCAAGGCTATGGCCGGTGACGTGCGGACTGTGTTTGTATTGACTTCAGAGTTCTGTTGAACTTGAGATTATGCTTATGTTTAAGTTTTGTCGGTCGTGGTTGTCCTGTAGGTCATCAAACTATTTACAATAGAGCGTAAAATATAACCACCCAACCGACCAACTACTGCAGCTTATTCTTCCCTCTTCACCGGTACTGTTTAATATCTTCTTGGAGAACATCATGTTCGAAGCTCTCCACGACCATCTTACTTCCATCTCAATAGTAGTAGACCTATCTGCAACCTGTGCTTTGCAGATGACATAGACCTGTTAGCAGACACTAACAAAGAACGGCAAGACTCACCAACACACTGACAGACAGTTCAAACTTATATGGAATGAAGACCAGCATTGAAAAAAAGCAGTTACGGTCAATGACAGGGCAAAGCAGAGACTTATATGCACGGAGCTGGAAGAGGTAAGCAACTACAAATACTTGATATCCACGCCAGATATCCGCATCAGGATCGCAACAGCAACAGCGGCAATGGCTAGACTAGATAGGATCTGGCATAGCCATCAGGTTCACTACCAAGTAGAAGCTGTACAAATCCCTGGTAATGTGCGGATCCTGCTTTCCGGATGTGACACGTGGACTCTGCTCACAGAGACGGAAAGGAGAATTACGAACATCAAAATTTGGACTGGTCGTCTGTACAGGACCTGCTGACTGTCGCCCACATCTATCCATGTGATCCCCCAACCATAGATGCCGGTCAAGGGACGACCGACTGACTCTTCACTGTACAACATCGATTACATAATTTTGGTGTCAGAGGGTAGACTTGAAAATGATTGCGCGAGTGAGTACTGGAGAAAGCAAGTGAGCTCAAGCGTGCATGCGTTCTTGTCTCTCGGTCGCTCAGTCCATCGGTGTGTCTCAGTCTACATCTGCAAGTTCGTCAAGTACACTTCGTTTCTTCTTACTCAGGCACTTTGTATATAAATATATTTTTATTCTTCTCCACAACGAATATAAATTCTGTCTGATCACTTCAAGAGCTGGCTCGAGAACGCCACTCGTTGCCGTACTGAAGTCAAGGGTCCCGTAAGGATGCCTACTGAGTACAGACAATTTCTTTAGCAGCTGCAGCAGCACAGAACATCCTGGAATTACCAATGACACGCATTTTGGCTCACAGCGGTGCCAGCCGGTGCAAGGAGACAAAAAAAGTTGTAAAAAGTCGAAGTATTTGTACCCGGTGTGCCGAAATTCTGTGCTTGACGGCGTGTTGCTCATCAGTGAGCAGATCTTTGCTCCCAGACGACCTCTCCATTCAGAGTGCATTTCCGAGTCGATAGGTTTGCACTCCGTTGCCAGAGAGGAAGGGAGGGAGACTCGTATTCCACAAACAACCTTGACTTTAAAAAATCAGCTGGTTGAGCACCATGGGGAAAAAAAATTGTGAGTGGAGCAACTCGATCAACTCGTTGGTGTACCCCCCAGTCCCGAACCCACCCCCTACCCTCTCTCTCTGCCTCTTCGACAATCACTGCGAACCATCTAGAGAGTCAGCTAGTGCGAATCACAGAGTGAAAAACATGGGGAAAACCCAGAAGGTTATGCTGTAGGTACACTCCATACTCCATCGTGCACTTCCCATCATGCTTTGCCAGCCTCCAGCTGCCGCAGCAGCCGTCATAACACGCGATGTACGCTACAGGTCGCCGCTTCTGGCTTGTCGCCAGCTCCAATGCGGTTGGGTCTCGCGGCGACGGGGAAAACCCCCGAAAGATGATGCTGATGGGGATCAGGGTAGATGGGGGCGATGGGGGAAACCTTTGGCCCTGTATGGCTGGCTGGCTGACAGGCTGGTCATCATAGTTCTGTGAGTCACTAGGTGCATGCGTGTGTGTGTGTGAGAGAGAGAAAGAGTGAGAAAGAGAAGAGGAACAATCTAAAGAAGGAAGAATAGCAAACCTTTCCTAAGCGAAATGATTGAATTTATGGACATAACTTCAGAGAATTTTTTTTATCTTACTGCTATTTGAGTCTTAACTCAAAAGTCGCCAGTCATATCTTCTTCAGCAACCTTCCTATCGTACTGATTGGATGATTCTTGTCCCTCGTATTTCGTCCAGTCATTCCTTTCCTAATGTCCTGAGTAGATGAGAGAGGAAGAGAGTCTGTGAAGATATGTGAGTTGTATGTGATCTGTGAGTTGTCAGTGGTTAAGCTCCATCAGAGGTCTGGAGACAGCAAGGCCTTTTACGGCCCGGCAAGACCTGACAGCTAGGATTTTTTTCAGAACATCTTCAAAAATGCAGCTGCCACAATGTCCGTGAGCAAGATCCTTTTCATAGAGCGCTCTCAATCCTTCACAACCCGTTTCCTTCATTCCATTTCGGTTCTTACGGGGAATGTGCTGCTGAGGCTGCTGCTTGGAGGCCGAGGGAGTAAAGGCTGCTACTGGAACC
Organism: Pomacea canaliculata; assembly: GCF_003073045.1. Lineage (NCBI taxonomy): Eukaryota > Metazoa > Mollusca > Gastropoda > Architaenioglossa > Ampullariidae > Pomacea > Pomacea canaliculata. The sequence goes on from NC_037592.1 coordinate 22,338,906, forward strand.
GGAAGCTCCTGCCTTTCGGCATCAAGTCCTTCTTGTTGGCGCATCGCTGGCCTTGTGCGGTGTTCCTCTTGGAATACTACATTGTCATGGATACCCTGCATCCTCCTCCTCATCATCATCATCATCATCGTCGTCGTCGTCGTCGTCATCGTCGTCGTCCTTAGCATCAATAGTAATCGTATGGTCCTCTTTCTATCTTTATTATTTCAATGTCGCTCTTTCCAAAGAGATAAAGCAGAAAATGATCGTCCAGAAAATGGTAATTAGCTTTGTCACAGTTTTAAAAGTAGAACATTGAGCCTCTGAGGTCATCACTCGGCCACTGCGCAGCGCTGCTGACCACGTCATGCGTGACGCTTAACTTCCGCATTCTCAGCAGCGCTGTCGAAAGCGAGGCGCTCACCTGTAGCCCGGGTTCTGCGCAGTCTGGCAGCCTGCCCGCTACTGACTCAGGTTCGTGGCGCAATCGCTGATGACGATGCCGTCGCTTCGGGGGTGAAACGCAGACCTGCGTGCGTCACGTGACGATTGCTGGACCCATGGTCAGAAGGGGGTGGGGAGGTGTGTTGGATGGGGGAGAGGATGACAATATATTTTTGTCTTCTGTTCACGTTTCACATGTTCAGGAGAGACGGAAAGGGGTGGAGCAGCGTGGATTCCTGTGCCCCCGGTCAGTGAGGGTTGTGTGTTGTGAGCTGAGATCTTGTATCCACCAGAAGAATCACACAAAGCCCTTTTTTTACTGGACTTACTATTTGTGAAACGATGAAAGGTTACGAGAACACTAGCAACCATCGATAAACTTTAAAACAACTCGCTGTCTCGTGGTCGGCTTCGGTGAAGGTCGCACTAGGAAAATGTTCTAGTTTAATTTTTTAATTCTAATAATACTTTACTACATGCATTGTCTATTTTTATGGCCTTGTCCGAGGACTCAGACTGATAAAAAAGCCTTAAAATAATTATTTTTTAAAAATAAACTAAAATAATCGCATAAAGAACGACGCTTCACCAAATACTTTATATTTTTAAAATACTAATTCCGTCCTTATGGCGTGAGATCATAACATGTACGCAGTACTTTAGTGAGGTTGTCGTTATCTTCGTTATTATCATCGCCATGAACACCAGGTCAAGGCACTACCGTCGGCTGTCTTAAAAAAAAAAAATCTACACCCACAAAATTTTGCAGCACAGTTACTTCCCGTGCTTAGACACGTTGCCTCCCCTCGATCTAGAGCACTTGGCTGCGCCACGAACTTGCTTGCAGAGGATTTTTTCAAGTTAAGTACTAAAACGAGTCAAGTGTGTACAAAGCTTCCGGTTTAGCAACGTTTCATCTTAACTACTAGAACGAGACTACAAAGCTTCCACTTCAGTCATATTCATTGTTAAGGTTCGCCGAGACTGACAGTGGAGAACTTCGCAAGAGGCTAGCGTTGGTCTCGGCAGACAGACAGCAATCCACCTATACACGTCAGTGGCTACGTGAAGAGGATGACGTCACACGTACCCGTACACGTCATGGATGCAGGGCCGTCGAGAAGTCAGCCCGGGCCCCGGAGTAGACGACCTCTCCAAGCCCCATGTAATTGCAATCGCAAATTAGTTTCCAAGTGTGTAATAATATGTTTACAATTCGATTGTGAGTATCATTCAGTAACGCAGTAATACACTGCAAACATTAGGAAAACTGACACTAAAGGGATCGGGCCCCCTTACAGCTGCTGTGGTCCAAGTACACCAGACCCTCCTATCCCCATATCCTTTCTCGTCAGGCCTGAATGGATGTAAAACTCTGCTGTGGGCCCGGGTACACCAGACCCTCCAAACACATCCCCCTTCTCGTCAGGCCTGAATGGATGTAAAGCTCTCTGCTGTCACTCGTTCGACGGCGTTGGTCTGTCAGACGTGATACGCCACCTGATGGCGTAGTCCAAATCGACGTTCCCGCTCTCTTCACCACCACCACCCCACCTACCTCACCTACCCTCGACTAAAACCTACCCTGATCATATCGGCGGTGTTGCTGGTGTTGGTGGAATAGGAGACAGGCGGCAGCTGTTGCAAAGGGCCTGCGACGTTGACAGATCGGTACACAGATGTTGAGACCTTCATCGCCGCTCGCACCCTCAGCTTCTTAATTACGAGTAGTAGACCTGTGCGGCTGATCATCTACTGACATCCTCACACGTGCTCGTGCTTGGCAAACGGCATGTCGTCAGCAGCCACAAACTCCAGTGCTTTTATCATTCTTTCCTTCTTATCTGCCCTTGCCATGTTTACTATCACCTTCTTCTCTCGAGTCTTCGGCAGTCTTTCTTCTTGCTTTAGTTCTTCTTGCTGTTCTTTTTGTCTTTCTTTGGTACTGATCCTGAATTTTCAAAACAAAAACAAACAAATAGTCTTTACAGAGAATGACTACCCATCCTTCCTGAAAGTCTGGAATGAGGAAGGAGATAACAATCTCTTTTAAAATGTTGTATGTCAGAAAGGATGCATTTCCCTGTTCGACGTTTTGTTTATTCTGTTCGTCTCTCACATATTCCACATACCCACCCAACGTATGTCTTCGCAGCCGTTAATTCAATTCTGCCTCACTTTGACGATAACAGACAAGAGCTGACCCTGAGTTGCTGACGTCAGCGATAATAAAATTCAAGTGTTATTTTCTCTCTCCCTCGTCTCACCTCTCCTCTCTGCCCTTCCACTTCTCTTTGCTCTCTCGGTTCCACGGGCAGCGACACCAGACACGTGGGGTCTAGATTCCCTAGAATGAAATTATCTCCCGTGCGTGAGTAAACCCCTCTCTTCCCAACCCTGGTCGGAAGGTGCATGGGTCTTACCCTCTGCAGGCTCCCACCCAGTCAGTCCAGGCTCATCTTGTCAGGTTCTGCAGGGGCGAGGTCACGTGGTGAGTCAGCTGTCAATAAAGAGCCAATCGGCGAAGCGAAATTCCTACTTCTCCTCTTCTGTCAATTCTTGGTCTCAAGCTGCATGTACATCAAACACACTCACATTTGTCCAAATGTCTAAACTGGATTTCTAAACAACAAATAATACTTTGCTTTGTGCAACAATCATCATCATCTGCTGACTCTTCTTCCTCTCAAATGAGTAAAGACCTCGGAAGAACGTGTCTTTTGTGCCCAGTGTCAAAACAAACAACACTTCACTATAACGGTTTTATTTGTTCACTTCCTCTGCCTACACACACAAATGTCTCGCATAAATAATGAACTAAATTGATGCTGGAAATTAATCATTTTTATCTTTGCTGTAGAAACGCTGTCACTGATAAGAAAATTAAATTTCAGTTCTCGAAAAAAATACTGCCATCCGGATTGAATGTTTTCGATTTTCCTCGGCCATCGCAGACTCGGGTGGAAGGGGACGTTCGTTCTCGGGTGACTACCCTTGGCCTGCACTCGTGAGCTGAGAATTAATTGTACTCGATTTATTGCCCCTAGTCACGGCTGCTGATAAACACACGGGGGATGGAGGGAGAGAACAGACCAATCTAATAACCGGACAACCAGATAATGTATTTTCCACACGGAGCAGGTCGGGGAGGGATGGATGGAGGCGGGTCAATCCTGTCTTTTTGCGCATGTCGGGAGAGAGAGAGAAAAAAAATGGCGTCCGCTTCTCTCCGGGAGACCAGGAACAAACAATTCGGTCAGAGTTTCAGCTGGCGAGCGTGTTGTGGGAGTGAGTGAGAAAAATGCGAGGGCACTCGGTGCAGTTTCCCGCCACCCACGCGTTTCGCCTTGTAAGGTCGCACGAACAAGGCCACGAGACAAAAAGGGGCAAAGATGTGGAAATGGCAGTTGTGAGTTACTGCCTTGGGACGCGAGGTAAATAATAATAATAAAAATGTGCAGAGGTGCTTGGATGGACAGGATGCTGGAGAGAAATTCTCAGTGAAGTCCTTGTTAGTTGTGACAATGCCACTGGTTGTAATAAGAGTAAGTGGCTTCTCGGTCAGTGAAGTCATATCCTTTGGTGGAAGACAGAAAAGTCATGGAAGGAAATGAGACAGACATAGAGACCAGAGTACATTAATTTCTTCCTTTACAAGTGTGTGTATGCACGCGTCCTTAACAGGAAGAAAAGATTGCTATTTCAGTATTTTATTGTAACTTTATACATGACCACTACAATAGTAAAAATACAATAAAAAGAGACGGAATGCACAAATTTATCATTATTTTCGCATTATTACCATATTATTCACGTGTGAGTCATGAAATAACTATAAAGGAAAGAAGGAGGGAGAAATAAATACAAAATAAGTGTAAAAGATCTTCAGAAGGATAAATCAGGAAAGACTGTAAATACAGAAAACAAACAAAAGTCAGACTCTAACAAGTCAGTCCGCTAGAGCACCATGACTGAAAAAAAAAAAAATGACACCGATGTCTGTCTAGTGAGGAGATAAGGCAGCGAGAGTGAAATTACTTCCCCTTCCCTCCCCCCCCACCCCAACCCCAGCGTTGTCATGACTGAGCCAGCGCGGACCCAGTGACTCAGCAACAGCTGATAGCTTGGCACGATGTGTGGGGCGATGTGCTCCTGTACCCCTCACACCCCACACACCCCACAACCCACCCTCCTACCCTATCTCCGGCCCTCCCCTCCCATCCACCCGTGCCAAACACATCGCGGCGTGGGTGTGAGTGTGTTTATTCTTGGCGTCGTAAACGCAGCAACAGCCACGGTTTTGTCAAACAAGATCGTAGCGATGTCGGTATCCCGACAAACCTGCTGACATATTCCCTCCCTCGCACAAATGTGACTGGGGACTTTCTTTTCTTTCTCTTTTCTTTTTCGAGAGGAGGGGAAGAGAGCAGCGGTGAGGTTATTTTTTTTCAATTCGTGTAGCTACAACACGTGGAATGAAACACAGCTGCTTCTCCACCCCTTAGTCTTTCTTCTCTTCTTTTCATGTCTTCCTTATCCATTAAAAAAAAAAAATGTCTACAAGTATAGTTCCTACATCTCATCCATCTCTGAAAGAAACTTCTATATATCCCGTTCCGGATTTTATTTTTTATTTTATTTATTTATTGTAGGAGGGGGATGATTGTCTCTTTATTCTCCTCCTCTATCCTTATACAGTTGGCTGGTCGCTTGGATTGTTGTTTACTTGTTTGTCTGGCTGTTTGTGCGTGTGTGGGTAGTGTCAATGAAAATGGAAGACGATGCGGACATGTACCACAGTTAAAGACACCCGTTTGTGAAGAGACAAAACGGAGTCTAGGGCCTCGACTGCACTTGTCAACCCAGCGGTACATCAAACAACGACCTGTTACAACATAGATAACATCTGCCTTCTCAAGAAAAAGTCTTTGCTGCAGGGACAACGTCTAACAGGATGTTATTCTCGACAGTGTGACGTAACAGGACGCGCTGATGCAACCGCAGTAATGGGTACAAACAGGATGTCTCGAGAGGTCCAGGCCCCCGCTAGAGAGCGACTCCATTAGTCTCAACAGAAACACGTGTATCCAGTCCTCCAATCAAAGCATGACACAATGTGACACGTCACCGCCATGGTCTAGCTCTGTATGTCACAAATCAGGGTTATCTAGTCTACGAAATAACACTTACACGACGGTTTTATTACGATTTACATCTACAAGTGTCACCTGGCAGGTAGGGCTGTAACTGCTTTACACACAATGTGACAGGACTAAGCACATTTGTCAGCCGGCCAATAACTAACTACATCAGACCTTTAACACAGCTGTGAAATTGTTTGACAAGAGGCAATAGGGCTTGTCACAACTGTCACAGGGCTTTAATCAGCTTACACAAAGCTTTACACAGCTGCACCAGGCTGTCTTTACTTTTAGACAACAATTATATTATAATGAGCACGAAGGTAGTTGGCAAACATTTGGACTTGGTCTGCTTCAATATCGAGATAGGAATGTTTTTGTTGAACCGTGATGAGTTCGCTAGCAACATGAAAGCTTACTGTTGGGAATTAAACACCAGTCAGTTCAAATCCCGTCATGGGGACGTAAAGTAATTTTGTAAATCGTTCTGTGCCCTTCTCCTCTCCCCAACTTTCACTCCTCTGAGCTTCATCGCAGGACGGTTCTCGATTTGCTTATAAGATTTAAAAAAAAACTGTATTCTCTCACAGTACTACAGTGGTGTAAAGACTCATTTAATGCAGAGCTCTCCAGTGTTTGGAGATCGTATTTTCCATCTTCTCTCACAATAGAAAATCTTTAACTTGTTTTCCATTCGTTACCATTATCTCAACGATCCCGTTAGATCGCTTTCTTTACAAAGAGTAAGGGTAACTTTAAATAAGTGTTCCAAATTAAGCAAGATTTACCGATTTAATTAAAGGTCATGCTTTCAAAAAAACCATCGTGATTCAGACTGCGTCACTTCCGGTTAAGCAGGTGAGACGCATCATCAGTGGAGACAGTAACAAAGTATCATAATAATGTTGCCGGGATCCTACGACGGTGACCGCTTAGTGCACCCAGAATAGAATGTGATTTAGGGCTAAGGAAGCCTGAGCTCGAGCATCACTCTCCCACCTCCCTTGTCCCGTAGACTCTCCTTGCTCCCGGCACAAGCCTCGCGAGAGCAGCCCGGGTTTTTATTCTGAATTTAATCACCCTTGTAATTGACGAGTGTCGTGCACGGAACGAAATTTATTTGTGTTTGAGCAACAGCGGAAGAAATAATTAGCTTTATCTCCGTAAAAGCTAGCCAAAACGCCATTTTTCTTGTTCAAAAACTCAAACGTCTTGGGAAAATTGTTGTTTGTTTTTTTTTTTTAGTGAGGACTAACCCAGGTTAACCAACCTTATATCTAATGACATAACATGGATTCTCTACCCAAGTTAAACAAACTTTTTTTTTTATAGGAAATCTAGGTAATTCGAACCTTTTTGGGAATTAGAACCTTTTCTCAACCTAAGCTCGCTCACAAAGAAAGCAGAATGTTTGTCTAACCCTCGACAAGTTTGACGAAAATATTTTCAGCTTCTCCGGGATGTTCGATTCACCTTATGACTATATCACTGGGTGTGGAGGGGCTAACATTTAGAAACTTTTTCTTGCAAATGTATTAAGTCACTTTTACGATGTTCATACATCTTCTCGTTCCTGTTCACCCCAGTGGAGCATAGGGCAGCAATACATATCCTAGACCAGAAGTATACAATAGAATGAATGTGATCTGGCTATCAAACAAGAAAAGAGATGGGTCACACCCTGAATACATCACACCCAGGATTTCTCGAGCATATACGTACTTTACATAACATCTAGACTACTTATATACCATAATTTAGGCTGACATAGTAGGTCAAAAGCTTTATAGAAGTCTATGAATGCAAGGTACAATGTCTTTATGGTGTGTATATGGCGTTGAGACATAGCAAACAGAATAAAAATGGGGTCTACTGGTCTTTTCTAAATCCTGCTTTCTTCTCGTGTTATTGTCTTCCACCCAGTAAGACAAACGCCTGTTTAGAAGGAAACTAAATAATTTACTGCAGACGCTTAAGGGATATCTATTTATCGATGTCTGATTCATACATGCTACTTTTCTTGTGTAGTTGTTGTATAACATGATTATGCCTCAGGATAAAGTCCGTTTGAGAATACATGGTTCAATAACTCTATAAAAAAGGGGAAATAACTTCGGAAAATATTTAAAGATCTTTGGTATCAGGCCATCTATGCCAGCAGCTTTTTCATTTTTAAGATGTGTAACCGATGATGCCACGGCCTCGGCATACATTATATCTTCATTACTTTCACTGTTGCAGATGAGGTAAATATTGTACCTCCCAATCTTTATCGGGTTAATCTGACCCAAATACTGCACGGAATTAGGGCAGGGAAATGGGTTAAGGTAGATGTGAGGTAAGGATCTCTGCTCAGTGAGGTTCAGCAGCTGCTTGCTGTTAGGGACTTAGCAAGTTCGAGAATAATTTTGCACTCAGTTTAGCTGTCAAAGGACACTAGTTCCTGGACTCTGAACGTAGAGGAGCCCCGCGTGTCATCAAGTCCATCAGGGAGAGATCGCAGCATAAAGAGCAGCTTGTCTACGTCACCATTTTGACCTCTTTCTGAGCGACGTCGATGATTGGTGGATTGTACTTCACGAACGATAAAGGAGTAATAAGCTTCGTTTAACGAACTAATTAAGCTTAATCATCTAAAAAATCTGGTTTGGTTTTGAGTCGCAGTTTGTGATATGTGTCGTGTCCCAGTGAGGACGTCCGTCGACGAAGGGTTTGACACACGTGGGAGGCCTTTGTCCAAACAAGATGTCCGCAGCTGTCGACTGCAGCTCTCATTTCGAGCGCAGATGGAGAGCTCATTAGGGGATGTTACTGGACTTGTGTTGGTCCAATAACGCAGCAGCATTGCACGACCGACCAGTGTTAATAGGCTGCATTGACAATAATTAATAAATATTAATCAACGCAGGAACGCGGGATGCATCTGCCCATTTTTTTTCCTATCTAGGATTAAATCGAGACATTTATCATTCACTCCATGAACACTGGAGAAGATGTACGAGCTCGGCATGAAATTACTGGCAAGGAATTTGCATACAGCTGATCACAGCAACTGCAGCTTATGAAGAATGGTGTGCAGGAGCTGTGGTGTGTGCGCACCAAGAACCTCGTCCTTTGTGTCGAGTCTTCGTGGTCTGGACTACCATCAGCCTCTTACAGGAAGTGTGGACAGTGACAGTCATTTGAATTTCATATTCATATTTCATATTTCATTTGTCATATTCTCGTCGGATTTCTGAATACAGTTTGTGTTTTCCTGCCTGAATGAGCTTCTGATGTTTTCATACAATGTTGTGCATTATCTGTGCTCTACAGTACTTATCTAATAAGCTGTACAGTAGTTGTACATTATCTGTACGGTTCCTTATAAAGTTTACTCACGCTGTATATTACTGTAAATGTTTATCCACTACTCTACTGTAAAATACTGATATAGTAAACAGACATACCCTGACCTATCATCTTTCTTTTCAAGTTGCCAAACCAACTTCCTTCACATGACTGTCACAGTTGCTGACCTACTGGCCTGTGTCTACATGTGGTTCCGCCTCTTGTCCAGAAAACAGAACTTTTTTATTTTCAGGGTTGCAGCAGGGTACAGGTCAGGGTCAAAAACGTTCATATGTTGATGTGGGTTTTTTTTTGTTTTTGTTTTTACTGTAGCGAGAGGGAAGCTTGAAGACGGCGCAGACGACACGAAAGCCAGAGTGAGGTGATGAGAGAGGACAGATGTGAGTGTTTGAGTGGAGTTGTGGACATCTCCTAATCACCAACATTCTCAGGCGTTGGGTCACAACTGGTTTCGGCAGTCGTTGTATATCGTCTGCCGTTGCTCAAAATAGACCGTGGTGGCAACAGTCGTTGTTTGTGTGGTGAGGGATCACGTGATACGCGGGAATGGAGGGGAGAGATGGGTGGGAGGGCTGCTACTGCTGCTGTTGTTGCCATAAGTCTGGCGCTGGTCTTGCCCATTACAGACATACTGTGTCACCAAGAAGGGACAAGGGGGTGGTTGGTGGGGGAAGGGGTGAGGGTGAGAGGGAGCCAGGTCAGGCCGGACTTCCCGTGCGCCTCGTTGCGCAGTTCGAGGCGACCTGATCGTTCTCTAGAGTGGTGAGTGGTGGCTGTATTATTAGCATCAAAGGATGAAGTGGCCCAACAGGCGGTCACTGGGTCAGTGATGGAGAGCAGGCAAGGAGCTCCGTGGGAACTGCAGCTGAGGAAATATCATTTTGTTCCTCTTGCGTATGGCCAAAGGGGTAAAACCAGTGCAACTCATTAGACAGGGTTTTTTTCTTCATTTCAAATTGATAAGTACTTCTGATAGCAGACATATTGTGGCGCAGTTTAGCTCAGCTTATGTTACTTTGTTGGATCTGAACCCTTTATTTCAGTTGGTAAACTTACTGGACGCTGGGGATACTGCATCTACCAACAAGTTGTCCTGATGATCATTACTGTACATTGTATAACATTATCTTCATCAGTGAAATCATGCTTATGATGTAACTTCAGAGAACATCTTCGAAGACCGAGTAAAAATATTTATTGTTTTATTTCTATGTACCCAGGTTCAAATGTCATAATTCTTTTTACTCTCTCCACCACCACCCTGCTTTTACGCACACACCTGCATGATCTATCTTTGCTTCCATTATATAGACACCCTTAACTGCCCAAAATAGAAATCTTCCAGATGAATGACACCCTATTATATAATAGGTAGTTAACAAAAATAATCCGTATAATAGCTTGAGCTGCGTGTAAATGTATGTTTATGTACATATATGCGCATATATTTATCTATGTGGAAAAGAGAATGTAGATGTGTGTGCGTGTGCTTATACACGTATACCTGTACAAGAGGGGGATGTACGTATTCATGTTTGTCTATTTTTGTGTATTTGTGTACAGTATACATTTCTAGTCGGCTGTGTTTGTGCTGTGGGCTGTATTTCCACCCACTGACTCAACCTCTGACGTCAGATCCTACTTTCTTCGTACCAGGCTATATTTAGTCTCTTAGCCCCTTTGAACTCCTCCGACCTATGTGTCCTTTCCGGGTGTCTGATCTGCGTGCAGCACGTCACAGGTAGGTGATCGTACCTGTTTGTTGTCTTCTCCACAACAACGAGGTCTGCTCGGGATACGTCACGCTTCATCGAAGATAGTCGGAGTAAACACTGTCACGTGACAGGAGGCCGTTATCGAACATCGTTCGACAGGTTTAGACTTAACATGACTGGGAACAATTAGGAGATTAGACAGGTGGTGGTTCAAAAAACTAATCTCAGAATGAAAAAAAAAATGAATGAACGAGAGACATGTGACATGACGATGGCAAAGTGTTGCTCGGTCAGCCACTTGGGGTTCATCAAGGACAGAAATTTCACCGTCACACCCATGACTACGCAATTAAACAGTGGAACTCAGAAGAAGCCTTGCCAGCTCTCATGATTAGCACGAAAAGCCAGAGATAACGAGATACACAGAGAGAGAGGTGGGGGAATTATAGGGAGGGGTGTTGTCTTGACCGAGCACTGGCCAGTTTACGTGTGTTGTTGCCCTGCTGTCCTTACCTGATTTTATGAAGTGGTGTGACGTGTCACGCTAACCCTCGACTGTCTACCGCACTGTGTAGGTGTGTAGGCCTTTGGTGTCTTTGTGTTTTAGGATCTGTACTTAACGTTAAAAATCATCACCGTGGCGTATCACACTCTTGCTTTCTCAGTATCTGTTTTGAGGGAGGATACCTGTCCCCCTTACTAAGGTGACCAGACGTTTCGGGAGCGAAAGCGGGACACGTGCCGATGATGGTGTCGTCACCGACAAAAAACGCCGAAAAAAGTGGAAAGGGCCCCCCCTTTTATTATTCAGATATTCAGTATTCAGATTTTTAAAGACAACCGGGACATTTGATGGACTTCCAGAAAGCCAGAAAGCGGGACATTGGGCGTCCCGCCCGATATCAGGCGGGACACGAGGTCAAAAGCGGGACGTCTGGTCACCTTACCCTTACCCTCCACCACCACTGCACCATTGGTTATGAAGCTTCTTCGCAGCATCTCGGTGTGCATCAGCTGTTGTACGAGCGCCTAATTTTCATTTTGTTTGCCTGATGTTGATAAATGACACTGTAATATATATATATATTCTTATCTTAACTATTATTAATTTTTCTGACCAGCTGTACTGATACCGCAATATCCTTCTTTTCCTGTTATACCTCTCGTTCATTAATTTGTGTCTTCCGCTCTGAGATTCAAGGTTCTTTGAACCTCCATCAGTCTTATCTCAGAGCGGATTTCTTGACATTTCTGTCATCTTCACCGAACGTTTCCTTTTTTTTTTTTCTTTCTTCCTTTAAAGTTTCCGAAAATATTCAATTCTTTAAATTTTTTTCAAAAGTTTTTTTTTCGTCCATACGTCCCAGGAGATGGGAGTCAAGGTTTCTGCAACTAAAGCGCTACCTAGCAAAAAGAACATGACCTCTGACAAAAGAGGTCAAGGCCACGAGCAGGTGTTCAGAAGGTGTTCACCTCCAGTCAGCTCGGCAGCGCGTGCATGATCCAGGGTCAGGGCGGCCACCAGCTGTTACCGACTTCTTAGAGCATCATGATCACCGGCATCCGCTAAGATCGGAGTTAACACCCACACGCCCACGTATGCACAAACATACATAGACACAGACAATGCCTGCATAGACAGGCATGTACATAACATTTATACCTACAGACACACGTGCACTTACATACCTACCACGTACACAATGCGTATACAAATACAGACAGGCCCACCCATTTATCTCCGACTACCCCTTCTCCACCCACACACAAGTACAATCTACCCACCAGTCTACCACCTGTGCCTGTATGCCGACAGGTGTGCACAGTCTCACCACGTTTCTAAAGCTGTTGGAATGATCTTGATAGCAGAAACATCCGCCTCGAGTGCAGTCCTATCTGCCGATCAACTCTCTGTTTACGCAGTTCACGGATCTGTCGCGCACTCCAAGATATCGCGGAGGGTATGTCACCATCGACCAAGCAGAGGGACTCTTTGGGTTTCTGCTGAGCAAGCATCAGTTTACTACATCCGGAACACAGCGACCTCGGGTGCAAATACTAATGAGTTGTGACTGGGCTTCACATGGTTTGCTAGCGACTTCATTTTTTTACTCAGAAGGTAATAGTACCCGTCATCAGCCGGTCGGGTGTTGTGGTGGTCTTCTCATATCCGCTTAATGTTGACTTCGTCACACTTCGACTTGAAGGGCGATGAGAAGATGTATTGACTGCAGTGGTGCTGACAATATAGACAGCGACACAGATGTCAATACTGTTGCACCAGGTGTTGTTTGCGTGAGTGTCAAAGGCGAGGGATTTATAATTAGTAACCACAGCTGTTTTGTACTTTAAATAATAAAAATGTTCCATTCTTGCACAATATTCTGCTTCCAAAAGTGACCAGGTACGTGTCTGGATGAGTTGTAACGTGCTGAAATAGTGGTACAATGTGTGAATACAAGTTTTACAAGGGTGAATGCTTTTTAGAACACGTGACATATTTTACACTCTAGAACACATACAGAATACAAAGATAAAAAGAAATGTTCAGAAATGAAGCACTGGCTTAGAGTGTAGAGCGCGGGCATTCGGTTCAGAGATTATAGTCGCAGAAGAAACAAGAAAGAACAAATAAACAAACAAAAGAAGGATAAAAAGAAAAAAGGCGGGTGCAATGTTTAAGACTTGAAAAAGAACAATAGAGAGTTGTTAGCGAGGTGTTGTTGCGGCTCTATGGAGGAGTAACAAGCAATAAACATAAAGAAATGTTAAAAAGTGTGAGGTGTAGAATTCTTTCTTCTATTAGGTCGTCAAGGCTATACATGAACATGTGGCCAAACAAGGTCCTCAGGATGATAGCTATGGACAAGATAAAATTCTGGACCACTACAACATCCTGTCACGAATATCACTCATAAGGTTCTCTTAGCGTGTTGACAACATCACTTACAACCAAGTTATTGGTGTTGAAAACTTTACAAATTCGTCGTCCAGAAACTTTTGAAGACTGGTCTTCTGGACTTGCCTTTGACACTAGCGAACAGCTGAAGCTCTTATCACGGCTTAACAGCTCGTCTGTAAAGGATATGACATGAACGCACGCACGAACGCACGCACATACAGACAGAAAGACATACTGATGTCGACAAACCCTGTCTTGTGTCTAGGTCAAGATTTCAACACCAGAGGGATCCTCGTAGGGGATGGGTAGCAAGCATCCACTTTAATCGAAAGCTGTAGCCTCAGGAGCAGGCTGTATGAGAGATCATATTTTTCTTACTTATTATTTACTCATAAATTTATGAAGCTGAGTGGCCATTACCAAGCGGCGGTGGAAAAAAAACTACTTAATGAAGCAGCATCGATAAACATTTTACACGCATCAACGCATGAGCCAGCAGTCGCGCGCACACACACAAACATACACAACTAGAGATAGCGAGGTGTGTTCTCTGATGTCATTGTTTGTACAGTGTAAGTCAAACAATTCTCTGTTCAGTGTATTGAACATTTACACCGCATGGACTCGTAGAGTCGCCACACACTGCCTGACACACCGAGCAGGTCTGGGTGTCGATGGCCGTTATTATTGTTATTGTCCTGGGACGTGAGAGCGCGCGCCACCACGCGGACCCACAGTCGCACGTCTCACACGCCGCCAGCGGAAACTATTTCCGCCTCTTCACCACACAAGTGATATTTGTGACTGGAATTCCCGATCACAGCACTCGCTGACCTTTGTTGTGGAGAACTGGGTGGGCGGGCTGGGGAGAAAAAGATAAGGTAGGGAGGGAATGAAAAGAGAGGGAACAACAACATGCGGGTGTTGTGAATATTTTAACTCGGGTGGTTGGTGGCGCAGTGGGTATAAAGCACCTGTTGCCACGACAATGCCAGGACAATGACAAAGAGGGTGCAGTGGGTTCGGATCTCGGCTCTGATACTCTTCTCTCTGGATGTGATACGTGTTTTTAAGACTGAGCCCTCTAGTGATTTTTTTTTCAGAGTACACAGGTTTCTTCCACCATGTGTCTATATATATATTGTATGCGCGCGCTTGCATGGTGTAAATGATCCTAAGCTGGATGTAATGCTTGCTTAATGAATGTGTGGATTGGTGTTAATGATAAGAAGGTTCATTCGATGCCTGCATAATCTGCGCTTGTTGACCTTGTGTGTGGGCGAATGCAAAACATTCTCAGCCCGCCTGGAGTGGGAGAAGGCGCCACATAAAACACACATTAATTTATTATGTCTGCGGTTGTAAATATATTCGCCTTGCAGACGCTCAGATAACAAACAACATCAAGACAAAAACACTAACTCTAGTGACAAGAGAGGATACAGCAGCCATAACTCGTCAGGTCCCCTTCTGAGTAAGTCCTGCAGATGGCTTCTAAAAACCATTCGGTAAACACAATTTGTCATCTGAAAAAATACCTCAGACTTTAAATAGAGAGCAGAGAAATAAATATTACAGAATGTACTCTGAGTCTGCCGGAGGTGCATAGGTGCCCTCACGTGTATGTAATAATCTATATATAGCACAAAAACACACTAACTGCTTGCACGTACACGGACATACACGCTCGCATGCACATCCTCGAAGAGGTGTCGCGCCTGGCAGGATCCACAAAAGGAGGGAAGGCGAGGGTGGGGGGGTAGGAGGTGGGTAATTGCAGGCATTAGCATTAGCATTCCTCTTTATCCAGTCGTCCTGGACGATAAATGCAGCGAGAAGCTATTGGTGTTGCCAGCAGCTGACATTTGCCGACGAGAGAAGTGAATGCTAGCGCCACAGGCGAATGTGAAGAGAGGGGGAAGAAAGAAAGAGACAGAGTTTGTGTGTTTGTTTGTCTGTTTGTGTAGTGTATTTATATTAATATGAGGGGGAGAGAGGGGAAATATGAAAGAGAGAGAGAGAGAGTTATTTATGAAGCGGATACACCAGAGACTAAGAAAAAAAAATGTAAGCATAACCTCAGGACTTGATCCTTAAAGTATCGGGCTCAGAGCAGATGTTACACCAGACCTGATCTTGAGTGAAGGTTAAAAGTCACGAAAATCACAATTGAATTCTACCAGGACTACAATGTGTAATAAACTAGTTGTTGTGTCTACGAGTCGGAAATTTGGAAATACAGAAACATTTTGCTTCATGTTAGGACTGGTTAGTGCGACGATGAAAAGCAGGCTTTTGTATTTACTTTTTTACCTTTAGGACCAGTTTGGACTGGATTATGATTAACACGTCAAAGACCAACTTTTTGGTTTGGTTCTAGAAGCATCAACCAGACAGGTCAAGCAGGTTCTCACAGTAACACCAGATGTTTACCTCAGCTTGTTCTTTTTTCTTTTTATTTATTTATTAGCAGTCTTGAGTCTTGTATAGTGAGTGGTAGGCACACATGCTATATATATACACACACACACAAAATTCAGGAATAATGAAAACGCAGACATAAACATGTAAAAACATGTGAAAGCTCCATGCACACATACACACACGCACGCATGGAGGCAAAGACAAGCAGAAGGAGAAAGAGAGATTGATGGACAGAAAGAGGAAGGAGAGGGTTAATCTTTCACGTCATGTCCAAAGAAAGGTTCACGGCAGGTTATCGTGCAGTCGGCCCTCCTTCATGCAGTTGTCAGAGGCACACGACTGATGACAGATGACCCTGGAATCCAAGGACCGATAACCCTGGCATGGATATGAGATGAGACAGACACCTCTAGAACCAACTCTCGTGTTTCCATAATGTGTTTTATATCATGTCATCGTGACCCGATAACACGGCCTAGCAACGTGTCTGCGTGGTAAAGAAAAGCTACACTTACAAACAAAACTTTGTCTCTAATCATGTGTTTCAACGAACTGGTGGACAAGTGCTGTGACCTAGCTGGACTGGTCATGGCACTATTGGCGGCATGACAGTGGTAAGGACATGACAGTGGTGGTGACACGGCGGGTCACGGGTGGAAACCGTTTGCTTCTTTCCTCCCGTCTGCATGGCGGCAAATCGTCTCCCTTCCTGCTGTTTACATCTCCACTTCACATCCTAGTACCCTCACTGTTTTGACAGTTTTGAATGTCAAGGCGCTGACATATTTCCATAATGATGATGTTAAGCAACTTTTCTCCTCATACAATCTGCGAAAATTATGACAAAGCAATTGTATTGTGTGCGTGCGTGTGTGCGTGCGTGCGTGTGTGTGTGCATTCTTAACCGGATCTCAACCTGACCTCTGCGCTACCTGGGCTCCCTCCCTCCCACTTCATAAAAAAGTTTCGATAAGCCAGAAAGGCCAAAGGTCATGGCAGTACAGGTTTGCTTCATCCCTAATGAGGGGCATCATGACCCGCGGTGGTAGGTGGTAAGTGCCGCAGCAGCATTCCTGCTGGGTGGATGTTGGTTGAGGAGATAGAGAGACTGAGGCAGAGAAGAAAAACCCACATTTGCTTTTTTTATTATTTTTTTTTTACAGAATAACAGGTAGGAGAAATAAAAAAACGCGTTATCTCAAATGAGGTTCAACTATAAATCATTATGACCAGTCTCATTGTTGTAGACACCTGCAGCCATGGAAAATCGAAACATCACAAGCGACACTCAGAATCACACACACACTACAGGTTTACGTGAGAGTTACGTGACAGCGAGTAATTTAAAACTACACAAAGTGAAAACAGTCTTCTTATAATAACGGCTACATTTAATTACAATTTAGTTTTCACACTTCAGCTGATCATCATCTTCATCACATTAATAGTGCCCATCTCCATCACCAGCCGGACTCAAAGCACTGTACATACAGGCGTGCAAGCTCACCTTTGAGGGCAGACATCAAATGCACCTAAACACACAGACACAACGCACAGCAAAATATAAATAAAGTTGACTGAGAGAGCGGTATGTAAAAGCTCCATAGGGGAGGAGAAATATGTAGCCGGAAGGCACGCCTTCTCTCAAGCATTTTACATGGCAGAGAGACCAGAGATGTTAGTGCCTCTGTCAAATCAAAGACTAGAGAGAAATATTCGTCCTCGGTTTTGCACTGAAAGACAGGAAGAAAGGAGGAGAGGAGGGATTAGAAAAGAAGGGGGAAAGTAAAGCCGCCGGAATTCCCGATGACGACCACCCCTCTTTCCTCCCAGACGTCTACCACTGTCTGTCTGAGTTCCAGCACTCAGTCTCATCATAATAACGGCAACTGGGTCAAGAGCTTGCTGGCGGCACAATGGCTTCGTCCCTCGGGTGTCGAGGGTGGGGGATGCACGCGCGTTCCAGTTTATCTGCCGAACGTCAGAGAGGCCGTCATGCAGACCCTCCGCTGTTGTCGATCCGAATGCAGCTTTATATTTGCTTTCCATCATGAACAGTAATTTTATGTATTTAAGAGCAGATCCAGATGGATGAATTTGCACTAAGAGTTCTATCGATGTTGTAAAAATGAAAGATCAGCTGTTGCACATGAGAGGGGAAGGGGGGTGTTGAGAAAACAAACCTTGCCTGCATGTTTGCTCTAGCATCAGGATTGTTGGGATCCTGATCCTGATCACTAGTGCGTGCAAATCGGCGAAACGTGTGAGTACAAGGTCCGCAACACACAACCTTATCTTGGCGACAGGCGCTCATACCACTGAGCCATCGGGCCTACAGATGTGCACATGACGTCAGATACACAGATGACGTAAGGCCGGCGTGTGCGACTGCCTGGTGGGGGGCTGGGGGAGGGTTGGGTATGTAAGGGGTGGATACTGGTACCCACAGATACAGGCCTCTGCTGACCGCTAGCGAGACCTAAGAGTTGAACAGCACAGACCGCCGTCCATCCGTACAGTGGCCAGAGGAACTTTCTTGGTCTGGCGCTGGCTGCCAGGGATGGGGAAACCCCGCCAGACAGGGAGAACAAATTCTACCCTTTGTCATCTGCCCTAACCTCATCCTCCCAGCCACCCTTCCCGTGTCGGAGCGGAACAGGTCAGAAGGAACTAACCCTAACCCCACACATCCTGACACCGGATGGCATGTAAGTGGGTGGGTAGGTCTCCGATTCGATCCTGTCATTTCAACTCGTTCGTCTGTCACGTAATCATCTGGCTGAGGTGACTTAAGTTTCAATATTTCAAGGCTGAAAATTCATTCATTCAACTGGATGAAACAAAATATTATTCCAAATATAAAAATATTTGTCTAAACAAAATATTATTCCAGGAAAAACAAATTAAGCAGAAAAAGGGGATGATTATCGAGGCAGTGACAAAGAGATAGAGTGTCCATGTTCGCAATCTTTTTTTCTTTTTCACCCCTGTTATCATCATCATCGTCGTCGTCGTTTCGTGGCTGCTGCTCTCTGATAATGACAGTGTTTATGTGCTTATATTTCTTGGGAATGTAGTCAGCCCATCAATGAAAATAACCGCCGTTTTCAGAAAACGAGTAATCGCAGGGAAAGGATTCATTAAGACCCTCGTGTGCGAATTCCCGCATGACGTCCACAGTACTGACGACCCCGACACATCATAAACTAAGTTCTGCAAGTGGCTGTCCAGGTTCGTATCCGCATAGCGTCCTTGTTTCGAGATGTGCAACTATACTCACGCTCCACGCCGTGTCTGGTGCAGCGAGTGGTTCACTGTTGGTGTCCCCCTCTGTGCCTGTCACCACTCTGTCACCACTCTGTCACACAAAGTTATCAATGAGCTGTACACGCGGAAGCCGGAAATTGGTCGGGTGGAAGCAGCGGGACGGACGGTTAGGCACATGTGACGATTGAAAAAGGTCAAGGCGGACCTTTAGGCACGTGAAGACGTCCATGATCATGCTGCCATACGGAAGCTACTTCTTCTCAGAAGGAAAGGCCAAAGGTCGTCCTCTTTCTTCGGTTTCCTGCGAAGCTTGAGTGTCAAGCGAATATCGCGAGTCTTGTACAGTACAGGGATGATAGCAGCTCTTGTGACTCCGAGCATGATTGCAATGATAATGATGATACCGGAAATAGTTCAAGAAACAATCACACGAAACAAGAAACTTTTGCTGTGAACTTTTTCACAGAGACTGGAAAAGGTTACATGGGTGATTCAGATACAGACTCTCAAACTCCAATGAAAGCGACATTTCCAGTAAAGTTCAAATGTTACCATCTCTCTAGCAATTTACTTGTAGTGAGGCTTCATTCTTTGGCCAACGATGGATGTCTTCTTTCGTACGGAAGTACATCATCAACTTCTGTGTTTGTAAATTCATAATTATGACCAAGAAGAATTTCCAGGTTAGGAATCCGGGAGAAGAAGGTATGACTGACAGAGGCTGCTCCATGAAGACCAGCAACTAAGCAGATATGCTGAAAGTTAAAAAAAGGAAGGATGGCGTACATATGATCATATCATACTTTGTTTCTTTGCTGGTACATGCCTCACCTTTTCTCAGAGTCTCGAGAACCGCGAGAGATGGAGAGATTTGCATGTAAGTTAGCGGCCAACTCCTTTCCCCTTCGACAACACACCCTCCCCCTTTCTAGAAAGAAACCCAAAATGAATAAAAAAATCTGAACGACTTGGATATATTAGGGAGTCGCTTGTGAAAAGCTCGACGAGAAAACAAAAACAACAAACTATAATGTGACGGTTTGGATGGTGGATGGGGAACGTTATTATTATTTTAACTAGCCAACAACTAAATGACGGCAAAGCATCCGGTCCTATAAACATTCTACAATATCACAGCCTAACCGAGACGAGATGTGAACCCAGGACAACCGATCAGAACTGACGAACACTCAGCCGTTACCCATCCAAACCACCTGCAACTCGGGCAGGAAGAAGAGAGGAGCAAACGCCTGTTCAACAAAGCCAGTGGAGTGCGTTCTTTTGAGCTGAGTCCTCAGAGCAGACAACAAACAGACTAGACATATTGCAGACAGTAATTACAGATGGGTTGAGGCGTATTGAGAGAGCGGGTATGGGGGGAGGGCTGGAGGAGAGAATGGCGGAGGAAAGGCATACAAGGGAAGGCGCAGCCGATTATCCAGGCAGTAAGTAATCAAAAGGATGACCTTTAAAGTTGGTGTTTACAAAAAGTGACTAGCAACAAAGCTCTAAGCTGCGAGTCGGGGGCGGGAACTGAATAAGGGGGGATGAAGGCGTGGGGAGGGGGAGGAGGATGAAGTTGAGGGCTGATTAATTAACACCCGAGACACGTACCCGGACGCAAGCCGGAGCACCGGGCGCGTGACACACGACAAGCAGACGACCGACTGCAAGTAGAGATAACCCACCCCGAACGAAGTACAACGGGAGGTAATCCAGAGAGCAGTAGGTCCTGTAGGGTAGGGGGTAGGTCTGGTACCTTGAAGCTCTAGGACCTAGGTTTTTGTATGGACGATTACAGCTCAGACTGAATTCAGTCTCGGAGGTTTAGTGGTGAGTGGAAGGGGTTAGGGTTGTTGGGGACAATCTGAAAGGGGTGTGTTCGTCATCCACATAAACACCCATGACATGCGACGACGAGGACAAAGAGAAAGAAGAAAAGGAGGAGAAACAATAACAACAACAAACATATAACAGCTGTGGGAGGTCCTTTCATACCCTAACATTTGTGTGTGTATACATGTAAAATTTTAAAAAACACTCATTTAAATGAAAAAAAATTCCTCGGTTATCCTTTGTGGTAAAGAAAGTAACATTCTAGACATGACATCACATGGAAAGAAAGTGTACAAGTGTCTGTAAGCTTTCTTCACCCATTATGTGACTGTGTGACTGCTTAACCTGTTTCCCTAACCGTCCACTGTTCAAATTCTGTTCAAGGGTGTGACATTCAGAGTGTCACGTGTGAAGGACGCGGAAGTCAGCGTGAGTGCGCGCACACAAACACACAAACAAACACACACGGTAATGGCGGGGGCTGTCCACATATCTGTTTTCAGTCCCTGCTGAAATTCAGCCTCCTAGTAAGCAGGTATGTCACAACAACCCTCCGGCATCTGTCGGCATTTTTCATTTTTTGCCTCCCCTAAAACCTCCACGTCACTGGATGCTTACAAAAGAATTCGTAACATAAATTCGATAAAATACCTAAGCCAGTGAGCAAAAACATGGAACATGTGGTCACCAGCTCCCACAAAGGATGGTGTCAAGAACGACAACTCGCATCCTGTAGACGACAAGAGTTACCTGCCCTGCACAACGCAAGGACGTGTAGAGGGCGCCTCTGAGGCACGTGTTGATGGGAGGCGCATCTTCTTATCTACCTTGCCTGAAAATATCAGTTTGCTCCGCACACACAACAGTCCGCAAGTGATAAAGGAGTGATTAGTGCTGGTCCTGATTTCACGGGATGAAAGAGAATGTATCCTGTTTGTTTATTTGCTTGTGGATGTTTTTTTTTCTTTTGTTTGCTTTGTTTATTCAGGTCTAATCTACGTTGTAGAGATTACGAGCCAGAAAATTCGACTGGCAATGGTAATGCAGCGATGAGTCAAGCAGTGATACACCCGGGGTACCTTTGACTCCAAAAGCGTGAGACAGGTGAGAAAGCGACGACGCAAAGGTCTGAGTGAAGAGAAGAAGCGATGTTCTCGGTATAGTAGACATACATAAGCAATGAGCTCTGTGTCCACCCGTACCCTCTCTCGAGTTGTGGTAAAGTGTGCTATAGCTTACAACGACGCTAGGAGACAGGAACACAAATTTTATTACTACTCACTACTTGTGTGTGTGTGCGCGCGCGCGTGTGTATGCATGAGTCCGTGTGTGTGTGTGTTTTATAAAGGGGAGGGAGAGAGATAATGTGAGCGCACGTGTCGAGTATACTCAATTATTACAAGTTGCTGTCTTCCACTAGTTTTTGTTAAAGAGCAACGTGGCAAACCTCTTGTGAAAGCTTACTGAGAATCTTAACTTTTATTGCAGCACGTGGAAAAAAATCACACAAGCTATCTTTATTTAAATCTTCTTTATTTTCTTGTTCTTTCCATCAAGTACTTTTTTTTGACAAAGCTTTCCAGGGGTTATCTTCCCCACGATCTCGCTTTCATCACAGACATCGCCACAAGTGAACTGAGGAGGGAGAGGAAGAAAGAGCGAGAGACGGAGACACAGTAAGACAGAGAGGGTTTACAAAAATAAAGTATGAGTGAGCCAGCTTCGGGATGCGACGTTACAAACCGCCTCGCGCTGCCATTGGTTGCGAACCTAGTGACGCAAAGTGATGACGTCAGTTCCTGTAAGCAGGAGCGTGCTTTGCTCCAAGGTCGCGGCAGAGAGAGATAAACGAGCGGAGCGAGCCACAACGCGAGGTTATAACCGTCAGAGCCGGGGCGACAGACTCATTGCCTCTCTCTCTCCCCCCGAACCCCTCTTCCCCCTATGCCTCCCATCTCTCTCTCCCTCGCCTACCAGGCAAAGTTTGCTATTTATAGCACCGAGCCCTCTCCTAGCCCACTTATTATCTCTCCCGTCAGACCACTGCAGCCACACATATTTTATAGCAAATAGTTCATAAATTGTGCAAACTCCAAATTACGATTTATTATAGTTTTCCAGTTAAATAAACGCAGGAAGCCCCACTTGCACATGTTTCTAAAACTTAGAGCTTTTTTTAAATTAAGTATATTTAGAATTATTTATCGAAAATCCCTATTAAGTCATTTAGTTTGAGAAACCTTTTCCAAGTGGTATTCTATGTTAAATTTAAAACAGCCGATTTAAAAGCGACACTGTAAAGATCAAATTCAGTTTCAGAAAAGAACTCGAGTTGATGATCAATAAACAAGACCAAATGATGAAACAAAACGATGAATTGTTTTAACCTTTTGAATTTAAATAAGCCGAGATAGCGAAACTACTCAACAGCTCAACTCGTATATTATTAAAAAAATAGTTTTTGACACTGTGACTGTTCATTGATTAACATGTAATTTTTTTTTCATTTCCATTCTATATTTTAACATACATGTACTCCTCTACATTACTATGAGACGTCTGCAAAAAGAAAAATAAAACGAACAAACAAAGAAACAAAAAACAAAACCAAAAAACTCAACTCTCGTCTGGGCAGTGGTCGAGTAGTCTTATCGTAGTGGTCGAGTTGGTTTGTCGCGTCGTGTCACGTGAGGATCTATTTACTCTCTGAGGCGTTCATATGTTTATTTATTATGCTATTATATTGAATTTAACTAGCAAACTCTCCATTCAGTATTTCATTTACCTTTTCGGCATTTTTTTTTTAAAGGAATGAAAGTTCTAAAATTGTTTGTGCAATGCGTGTAGGACCTTTCTATAAAATTATTTAAACAAACTAAGGACATAAAAATGTTAAAAACACAAACGTGTTGTGCAATTGGACCCAAACTTGAGGTTTAAAAAAATTCAGTTACTACCACAAATTGTCAAAATGTTGACTAATCTCACCAAGCACTTTTCCTGCCTCGGGGTCAGAGGGCGATCTCAAGTCACAAAGGTGGGCAGGTTTGTCGGATGTCTTCGTCCTCTGGCATCAGGCGGGTGGTGGAGGAAATGCGTTGTTATTTACAAGAAGATGCAAATGTAGAAAAAGGAGATAAATTCGAGGATTCTTTTTTCTTGGGTCTAAAAATGTATCTGGAGGGCAAGGGACTGAGTGTGTGAAGGGTTGTAGATCGAATTTAATTATCCCTAGTTTAAATGGTGCGAAACTTCACTGTCGATTATTGAATGGATGAATGAGTCTAATTGGACATTTCAAACGTGCGTTTGTTGCAGTGTCAATATGCAGTTTCAATCGAACTGTCAATAATGGCAGGGTTGTTTACAGTTGTATTAAGAACAATGAATTACACGGCATTAAAAACAGCAGAACTGCTGCAATTACCCCAGAGGTAGAGTGGTCAGCTGAGACCCACACACAGCGCTGGCTGGCTGATAAGTGCAAAACACACAGCTAAAGTGATCAGAAAATATAAAAAAATTAGCTGAATGCTCAGGGTTTAGCCATCCAGTTAGCCAGTGCTCCGGTCCTTAGAGGTGGACTGTGGTGGGAAGTGATAGTCGAAATAAATGGCGCTGTGGTGGCAAAGATGGTTATTGATGCCTGAGTGTAAAATGTACACCTTCCAGAAGACATTCTGAAACATTGCAGAGAGATTGAGAGAGAGGAAGATTAATAGAAGTTAGAGGGAGGGAATGAGAGTGATGGGGACTGACAGAGAAATATTGAGGGAAAAAAAAGACAAAGAGTAAGACTGAAACAGAGAAGGATTGAAAGAAAAATACTGAGATATATAGATGATATATGTATATATAGAGCAATTACGCTGACCAGCCCAGGACGGACAGCGGCCAGTCCGGACTGTTCATGTAGATTACTTCCGGGTCACGGTTGAGCGGTTCTCCTCTGGTAAACACATAAAGAGAGGCGGGAAAATCGACTAAATAAATACAAAATCTTCGGCCTCGCTCTTTACCCTGCTGCGATAAATGACAAACACCAACAAAACAATTGCAGCAGTTCGATTTGCGAGTGGCGGGTACATGTGACAGGTTTGTGGCTGCTTAATGCACCTCGCATCCACAGACAGCCAGCTGCTCAATTTTCCACACCTGGCGCGGCCATGCCTCATGCGCCATATGCAACTGTAGTAAATTAATTTGTGCAAATAAAGAAGAAGTGTTTTTCGTTCATTTTCGTCTATCTTCATGGGTTGTTTACTTGGGAAAGCAGCCAAATGATGAATGTTTTTGCTTATTTTTATGTTGGGGGGTGGATGGGAGGAGAATGATGGAGCCAGAAAGCGGTAGATTTATTTATTATGCGATAAAAATATTAGCAGCAGCAGCAGCAGCAGCAGCAGCAGCAAACGTCGTCTGAAAAAGCAGCGGCAGACACAACAATGATATTTAAAATGGTTGCTTCGCAGAAGGCATGTTATGCAACACACAGAAAAGACATGTTATGCAACACAAGGAGCTGGAAAGCAAGGCGAGATTAAAGTTTACAAGGTGTAGAGGTCTCCTCGCTGTTCTCGCGGGTCCTGTGCAACACTGGGGTGGGAAGGGAGGATAAAAGAGAGAAAGAGAGATGGTATGGAGAGGGGAGAAGAATGAACTTGTCCAAAGCTTTTGTGGGACTATAGGGGAAACACGCAACAATAAAATTAAATGCAGAAATAAAAGCATGAAACTTGTGAAATCATCATGCAGATCATGAAAATATAAAAGATGTTTCCTAAATCATTCTTAATCAGTTATACTCTTCTCTGCTGAAAAGACGTTAGTAGCCGGGGAGAATCGGGGAAAGTTGGTTGGGGGAGGTGGAAGTGAGGCATCTCGGAGAGAGAGAAGAAAGTTGGCTGGTTGCCGTTAATACGATTTCAAGTGCGAGCCGCCAGACTGCGGTACCCGACAGACAAGTTACCGGGTGTCTATTATCTGTAACCCCTCAGTTCCCCACCTGTGCTCGTACGGACTAGACATTTAGAAAGAAAGGAAAAACGTGGCAAGCAATCCATCTCCATCCATCATTTTTCCCGATCTATCATGGCAAACGATCGATGGAGCAAAAAAAAAAAAAAAATACCAAACAAACAACACACACACACTCGAAAGAGTGACGGCTGCGACAGAACATCCCGCGAAAAGTCTCGGTCGAAAAAATAATCATTAACATGCAACAGGTTTTTCCCTCCCGTCAACCAATCAGCAAGCGCCCTCGGTGTGCGCTCGCGAGCGCCTCGCGTGCAGACTGGACGAAACGACAACAAGCGGGAGAACTGCTTCACTCCGTTCCTCCGCAGCATAACGTTGCACTCGGCAGTCTAGGAATGCCGCAGCTGTGTTCTTCTGAGACACAAGTCCAATCGGTAACGTCCTACTTTTTAAATTAACATAATCTTGGTCATATACATTTAAATAACAATCTGGTCCATGCAAAATGTTTTTTACTTTACAATACTTTTACAGAATCTTTATTAGAAATTATAAAAAATTGAAAAAAACTATTTATAGTATGAATATTATTGGGTTGTTAAAGCTTAATAATTCTATTTTTGCATCTGATTTAATGAAACTTTGGACTGGTTTCTTAATTTACATTAGTAAAAAAAAGCTGGCCTAAAATTACCTGGCCTTATCACAGATGCAGATACCTTTTACCTTGACTGAGAATACTTGTGCAATCTATGGTGACTAGAGGCTGACCAGCTGTTGCAATCGATGTCCTAATGATTTAGCAAATAGTAAAAATTATATCGGAGCGAAACCAGAAGTAGGTTAAGTGTTCTCCTCAACACTCGACTGAAAATCAAGTACTTGACCTATTTTTTTTTTTTTTCCTGTTCAGTCTTGAAATGTTCACTGGGTATTACGAAAAGTGTTACACGATGCGCACGCGTCTGTGCGTACGGGGGCTGGTGGGGTGGGGTGGGTTGGGGGTCACCGGTACTCGAGTGCAAAGATTAGTAATGAGGTATCAGCATGTCGCAATGGAGAGACTCACCGAGGGCTTACCATGGCTTACGCACGGCGCACATTTGCCACTTTTTGTTGATTAAAAATAATGTACCCATTTGGTGAATATTTCCTCCACTACTACGTACCTGAAGTTTAAAAAATTTTAGGATAGGAAGGACCGGAAGAAGCGGGGGCGATGAAACGCTTGTGGTAAACGACCGCGTAATGAAAGAGACAAGAAAGATGAAAGACAAATTGAGAGGCAGAGAAGGGGAACATCATGAACAGTTTTTGGGGGATGACTTTCTCTCACTGGGTGGAGAGAAAGAGATGTGTCATCAAGGGCGTTTTATAATCGTGTCCAGAGCTGCACTGGTATTTTTAGAATTGCCCCAAGCAATGTAAACCCTTGATCTTGAGACGAGGGCAGTCACGTCAACAGCAGCTGTTACCGACTATGCTACCTGTCTGTCTGTCTGTCTGTCTCTGGCCCATGCTGTTATGGTTTGTTCATCAGTAACCATCTAGCAATCTCTGTCGTTCCATCTCCAGCTACTCAACTATCTGATAATAATGTATACTCATGGAAGTGTCCATGAGATGGTGTATGTGGTAGGTAAAAAAAAAAAAAAAAACTGTACCAATCTTAATAATTTTTAAAGCTGTTTACTCAAAGGTAGTTTTTTAAATCAGTCATGGACTTGTTAGATAATTCAAATGGGACTCAGTAATCTCCACATTTGAATGGATTTCGAAATGGCGAAACTACATCCCAAAGTTTCTAGATGGTTGAATGCACTTATGGACTTACAGCAATGAAGGTTTTTCTTATGTCGGCGCAGGACAACTACGTGAACGACTTCAAAGAAGATTTTGAAGTTTGCTCGGTGTGTGGCTAAGTTCAAAGTTCTCCCACGTTCAAGACGCGGAAACGGTGTGTTTGTGGAGCCGAGGTTTAAAATAGGCCATACAGTTGTACAATTGTACAACGCCTGCCATTTGCGACGGAGTAGCCAACGACAGGTCCCAAACCCTGAATGATTGACAGCACGTCGGTGGAGCTGGGGGGACCCGTCTTCCAACTGCACTGGAAGCTTCCACTGACCTTTGACACGATGACGTTAGCATGACTACGTCACTCGCCCTGGATGACTGAGCGGGAGGTCGATAGTCTTGTTTTTCTCAAACAGTTTATTGTCACCCCTGTGATATATTACCGTCCCAACAGAAAAGATTCACGACGGTTTAAAAGCTTCGTGGAGCTACACACCAGCAGCGGTGTGTTTTCCGCTCGACATTTTGTCCGAGCGCACGCAAAGCCTCGCGAGCCTGCCTGCCCCGTGAGAACGCCGTGGCATGCCATATATGGCACAAGCTCCGCCCCTCGATTTCTTCACGCGCCGTAAAGCATTTATAACGCGATTCATTCATGTCTAGGCCACTCTCTTCGTAGTAAGCATCGCGGTGGGACGAGACCTGCGCAAGTTCAGTCCGAGTTCTCACGGATTTGTTCACTCACTACCTGTTTGTAGCGGATATCATCGACACACCTACTCGGATCTTTGTTCACCAGTTGGAAGATACTCATCCCGTCTGCTGTTACTTGTTATGGCTGATAGTTTGTGCTTCTATTCGCCCCAGTCAGAAACTTTTGGCGACCAGATCGTGCCAGACACAGATGACTGCTTTCTGGCGCCTGCCGATGTCTCTCACTCGCCTACACCGCCAACCATGTAAGTGTTCATCTTGACTTAGAAGTTTGGAGTTGTTAGATGTTTTCTTGTTTGTGAAATAACATTTTATCTGAACTTTTATCAGATTGTAGTCCGTGGCGTCCACGAAATTTCAAGTCGTGCTTTCATGTGTCCGCACTTCAAGTTTCGAGGTCAAGAAATAACGGTAGCCGCATGGCTGACGGGTAGCGAACACCTGCTGACAACCAGTCGCCCACACAGGTCGCAAATTCAACCAAGCGTGTCAAACAGCTTTTATGTGTAAAGATTCTCGTTTTCGGTCACTGTTCATATAACGACATGGACTTTTAAAGAATATTTTATGAAAAATAACAAATTTTGTTAGCAAACTGACATCAAGAGTTGTCTCCCCTTTCTGACGATTCTTCAGTCTTCCCCTAACTACTTTGTTCACATTCTCGTTAATATGAACAAGGATTTTATAACATGTTATTTTGTTTTCCATTCTGCTGAGGTGATAACTCTTTTCTGAATTTATTTCCGCTTAAACAACGCGAAATTACTTGTTACCGTTACCTCAACAAGGTAATTTGACGAGATTTCATCACGTGTGACGTGTGTAGAATTCAAGTACACGCGCCAAGTGGGGTACAGCGCGCGCTAGAGAGAGTACGTTGCCAAAGCATTATGCGCTGTAGTGCGGTGGATTACCCAGTTCACAGCTAGCTTGCGAAATTGTCTTTCCCCTTCATCACCTCCTCCTCCTCCCACCCTCCTTATCTTGTTGATTCACGTATTGGTGTTAGCGGGCTCGCACTCGCACCGAATGACCAGACGGCGATGACTGGGGAAAATTTCATTCACCGGTGTGCTGTGCGTGGGTGGAGGAAAAACCGCCGCAGCGCGTGCGGTCTGCGCCCTCCTGTCGGACTCCGAGCGGTCTCGACAACAATGTCGTTAATCAGAATCGACTCATGCTGGGAAACGTACGGGCTCGGATAGAGAGAAAGAAAGAAGGAGAAAAAAGGTTTGCGAAGAAAACAGATCAATAGTTGACATTGTTGTGAACGGAAACGTGGTCATTTTTTTTTACAAGTCTTTAGTTCAACGCGATTTATTTTCAGTGCATGCGTCTTGAAACTGGATACGGTGAGGACCACCTGCTTGTGAAATGCCGAGGCCGCCATCGCGGGCTTCAGACGTAGGGCCCCGTGACCTGTATAATAATAACTCCTCGCGCGCGCGGGCTGGAGCGTCGCTAGGGAGAAACAACAAGAACCGCAGTAAACAAACCGATTTGTTTCTTCCGTCTCCTGCCGCGTTCTGTTGTTGCAAACTTGAGTCAAATAACAGAACCCAGCTTTTTTTTCTTTTCTTTTCTTTAAATTTGCGGCGTTTCCGTACAAACGAATCGCCAACAACTCAGCGGTGGGTGACTTGCTGAGACCTTGCGACCTGTTTTGCGTCGCTTCGCGCAGGTCACAGTTCAGCGCGTCAGTGACTCAGCTGTGACGTCAAAGGCGCGCGCTGGCCGTAAACACGATGGAGCGATTGTGTGAGTGTAGGTAAACAACTTGTTACCTCACGTAATCTCATTCGCTGTTTACTAGGGAGGGGGAAATGAGCTGAGTGATGTTGACGCGCGAGCATGGCCGGAAGTAAACGTTACTTCAGAGAGAAGGAAAGAACGAGGGAGGAGGATATTTAACGAGGGAGGGGAATATTTATTATAGCTGCACGGATTCGCTTTCAAAAGTGCACCTGCTCCGCTCTTCAATCAAATTTGCTTCCTGCGCGGTCCTAATTAACTGTAAAAGACAAAAATAATCGTTAACTGCTTAAAAATGTTCTCATGGAAGCCTCTTCTTGAATATGTTCGCGATCTCTGACCACAGCTGTTTTCTAGATACTAGTATGGGGGGTTCCTAGTTGCTCCATGTCCTAGGTGTGCAAGTAGTTTGGTTCTATACTCTGCCCAGCTCTTGTGATCTACTGAACAAAAGAAGAATGGTCAAGCCATCGTGGAGTAAGGTGATACTAGAGGAAATGTTCGCTCACATTAGTCAGCGACCAGCCTAGCAACTCAAGGGTCACAGCTTTGTATGAAGATGTTTCTGTCGTGAAAGAACGCTGGCGACCAGCAGTAAACGAGTTAAATAAACTTGTTTTGCTGTCAGCGCCGAATTTTGAAGCGACATTTAATGGCCTTGTGTGGTTTCGCTCCTGTTTATCCTGTTCTGGCAATAAATCAACTCGTGAACTAGCTAAAAGAATTCGTCTCCAAGCTGAAGAAAAAACTTTTTGTTTGTTTTTCTTCCCTTCATTTTAGAAATTATGGTCTCGTCATTTTTCTAACCCCCCTTTTTTTTAATGGATTTGCTCGCCAAGTTTTGTGAGACGTTTCTTTTGTTTTTGGTTGGCAAGTGGACAGCTTAGAAATAGTTAAAAACAACGAGACCAGAGCAGCAGCTGTCAGTATTTGCTGAAGAAATGTAGAAGACAGTGTTTTCATTATGTCTTGCCTATATTTAAAGAAAATGTCCTTTTTCGTGTGCCTTCACTTCCCTCGTCTCTCATTCACGCTCAAATGCTCCCCCCCTCTCCCTTTCTCTGTTGTTTCTGGGCAACGCTTAATAAACATCCTTGTGGTTTTTTTTCCCAGGTGGTAACCGAACTGGAGAAGTACCTGGACTTCATCCAGCCCCAGACCCCAGGGCTCAAGAAGGCTCGGCGCGAGAGCGCCTCTGTCATCGACGAGTTTTTTGGCGAGCCCAAGACCCTCGACAACCTTTTGGGCAAGAGCAGCATCTTGTCGCGCCACCAAGCGGCCGGCGATAACTTCCTGGCCATCACGACCACCCCTTCTACCGTCACGACGACGACGACGACCAAGATGCTGGACACGATGGACAAGCAGGCTCTGTTCGAGCAGAACGTTCGGCGCGAAAGCTCCTCAGTCGTGGAAGAGTTCTTCAGCTTCGCGGAGCCTGGGGACAAAATCCTGCGAGCGGTGGCCGCGCCTCACGCGTTGTCGTCGTCATGGATAAAGCGGGAGCCCGCGGAGGAGAAGGACATGGACGTCTTCGACATCACGTCCACCATCTACGACTCGGTTGTAGTTCCGGACCTCGGCAGCAGCAGCAGTGGTCTACCAGCTGCCGGCAACACGAGTTCATCGCTGTGGGAGGATATCAGCGCGAGCATGAACGTCATCGACAACGTCGAAACCCTCGTCGCCTCCAGTATGGGCACCACCCCCTCCTGTTCTGGCAAGGTCAAGGCTGAGCCCATGGACACTAGTGACAAGCCTTCCTGCGTGTTTAGCAACAAGCCCTTGTCGGCACGGACTCACAATGGAGGACTTGTGATGCCCTTCTCATCTCAGAGTGGTGTTGCTGTCCCCAGCCCTCCCTCCTCTTCCTCCTCCGACAGCATCAGCATGAACAGAATGGCCTACCAGGGGCACTTCAAGTCTCCATTACATCCCCAGCATCAGCATAATCACAACCACTTTGCCTCCCCCACCCCTCCTGCCTCCAGTTCCGCAGCCGCAGTGGTGCCCTGTGTGTTCCTGCCCCCGACACCCCCCAGTTCGCAGCCCGCCAGCCCCAGCAACGTAGACTTTACGGTGCGGAGGACGCCACCACCCCCCTATCCCGGAATGGTGACGTCAGCAGCAGGGGCCGCCGGCGTGCCGCAGGGGAATATTCCCCGGCCCGTGCTGAGCTGCTCTCCCGCCCTCCCCGTGCCCTTACCCGCTATGCCCTCGTCCTCCTCTGTCCGGGCCCGGCCCAACAAACCGCAGAACACGCACCCCGGGTGCTCCACCATCAAGTACAACCGCAAGAACAACCCAGAGCTTGAGAAACGAAGGATTCACTTCTGCAGCTTTCCAGGTGAGAATCGTTTAGCCGCTACATCTCTCTACATCAAAAATAGCAGCCATGAGCTAAGACTAATTTGCCTTAATTATGGTAGAAAAGGTGAAAAATGCTGTTTTTTAACTGAATTATTTTCATGTGACTCTTATTCTTTCTCAAAGTTCAGAAAAACTGTATTCTTAATTTCGCCTTTTTTGTGTTTTCCAGGCTGCAGGAAAGCTTACACCAAGAGCTCTCACCTGAAAGCACATCAGCGAATACACACAGGTATGCACTCTGAACTCCTAATGTGGTTGAAAGAGAACTGAGTGTAGGTACTAGTGGCACAAGTAGGCAATAATAAATAAACATCATCAGAACTAGGGTTTTCGCCTCTGGTACCTGCTGAACATTATTGGTGTTAAAGCGACCCCATCTCAAACTTTGTAAGAGTTCACGGTTTTTGACCTTGTTGCGAGGCTCGATCCCACAATTTTTCAGAAAGCTTTAAATCCTCGTCGCCCACTTGTTTATCAGATCCGGACAGGCAGATAACGTGTAGTTTGTATCCAGCTCACCTAAATCGTTCACTTATTTCTTTTCAACCCAAGTTTAAAAACTAAAACGGAAGTAAGAGGGAAGGTGGAGAGAGAGAGGGGTGGTGGTATATACGTGGGAAGAAAGATAGATGTATGACTGATAGTGACTATCTTCGTGGAGGATATCTAGTCTAAACGCGTTTTGCCTTGGGGTTGTGTTCCAGGTGAGAAGCCCTACAAGTGTCACTTCACCACCTGCCAGTGGCGGTTCGCACGCTCTGACGAACTGACTCGCCACATACGCAAACACACCGGCGCCAAGCCGTTCCGCTGCAAGGTGTGCGAACGCAGCTTCGCTCGCTCCGATCACCTGGCGCTGCACATGAAACGTCACGAGCCCAAGAGCAAGTAGCCTGCACGTGCAGAAAAAAGAAACGAAGACTCGAACGGAGGTAAAAAGGTACGGCAGCCCAAGCTTGCTCCGCGAAGCTCGGATCCGGTGATGCGTGAGCGACGCTGGCTGCTCGTCCATAACAAGCGATGATGACGACGACGACTTCCCACTCGCCAACGGACTTATGACGTCAGGCGCTTGAGTGACGTCATGTATTTTTAGGGTCTCGAGGCTCCAGACCTGGAGAGCGATACCCTCATCCCCGGACTGAGATCGAGCGACTCCTTTTGCTCGTTGACTGACTGGCCAGCTGTTTGCCAAGCTGATGCCAAGCTTGTTTTAGCGCCGTGCTGGACTGGAACTGTTCTGAGGAAACGTGATAGGCGCGCGTGCGTGTGTGTGTGAGTGAGAGAGAGAGAGAGGAAAGAGCTTGCTTCAAATAGTGACTTTGAAAACTGATGCAAGAGTAGAAGCACAAGTTGTTAATTGACTGGAATCAACCCTATGTACACTCCCCCGCCCCAATTACTCCTCTATTTTTGACTTGAGGAATGTGGGTACATGTGATGCGCCTCGTTCTCAAACGTGACGACCGTTATTGTCAGCATTTTATTGTGACCCTCCACCCCTGCGGTGTGTGGACATATAACCCTTCAATACCCCTCCCCCAATCCTTTTTCTCTAAACCTGTAAAAAAAAATATAGATGCTACTGCCAAAGGGACTCACATAGTAGTCACACCGTATGGACCATGTTGTTGTACGCCTTGGCACTGAGATCCGTGCCCAGATGGCACTTATTTATTAATTTTAACTTTAACAAAGAGTTTGACTTGTTTGTGAACCTGTAGTTAGACGTGGGTGCACGTGCAGCCAGCAGTACAATGGAGGTCGTTTAAATCCAAGCCTTAAATATCAACTCCCGTCGGGTCCTGACAGTCATCGTGACTCAACCGTTCGCTCATGAGGTCCCACGTGATGACGAGTGGTATTCGGCCTCGGTATCCAAATTCCCAAGTCAAGGAAATGAAACGATCACATTAACAAAGGTGGAGAACCTAAATAATTATGGTCATATAGACATTGGGTAATTTAAATTCAACCCGCTCTACGTCAATCCCTTATTTTTGTA
Source organism: Pomacea canaliculata (assembly GCF_003073045.1). Lineage (NCBI taxonomy): Eukaryota > Metazoa > Mollusca > Gastropoda > Architaenioglossa > Ampullariidae > Pomacea > Pomacea canaliculata. The sequence goes on from NC_037592.1 coordinate 22,373,586, forward strand.
TTTTGTTTTAATGTGTGCTTTTTTTTTTGGCTTCTTTTTTTCTTTTTTTTTAACCCGGGAATCTTTTCAGACGAGTCGTGTTTCTCGTTGTCATGGTGCTAAAAAGAAACAGATCAAATTTCATCATCTTCGACAAAAGCACACGCCCACATACACACATACGATTGTCCCTTCATCTACCAACTCAAGAGCTGTGTCTGAAGTGGTTGCTAGCTTAGATTATCTTCTTCTGCTGCTTCCGTGACTTGTGGCTGTGTCCTGCTCATAACACCCATTCGAGGTTGTGAAATTTTATAACAGTTCTTTTCTTATTTCTGTTGGTCGGCTAACATTCGCAGATCGCCTTTTATTTTTCATCCACGTAGGAGCTAAAACTTGTCCATGTTGGCTCCTTCCACAACCACCACCAGCCCTCCCTTGTCACACAAACTGCCTGCTGACCGAACGCACATAATTCATTGACCTGAGGATGTCTTGACCTCAACAGCCGGTGGCTGGAAGAAGGACATGTGTTCGTTGCCATCAGTCGGGCGACAGTGTGAAGACGAAGTCCACGTGTCTTTTGAAAGATGATTTTGTAGTCATACACATCTGTTGTTCCCTTCCCCAACCCTGCACTGTCACATCGTTACTGTGTGGTGACCCATCACATCACAACATTGTGATTGTTTCTACCCAGTCGTCAGACTTAACCATCTTCACATTGTCAATTTTTCCAGTCTAATAACAATGCATTTGATTTTATTTTTGGACAAAAAAGGATTTATTTGCGGTTGGGTTTCGTATTTTTTATATAAAAACATTGTTCGACATGCACGCCTTTATGGAAAAAAGTTTATGTGTATATATATACACACACATATGTCAATAAATCAAATGTGACAAATTAAAAAAGTGATGTCTAATCATGTCTTTGAGGAATGTATTGGAATGAATGAGTGGGTGTGGTTAAACTGTTGTGTCTACAATACTATTCACACAAACTAACAGCTTTACACTCATTACCCAGAAAGACTTTCGCCGTTCATAGAACCAAAGTAGCTATCAGAAAAACATTTGAGCAAACAAGATATCTTTATAAACTTACCTTGGACCGCTACTGCTCTGGAATACAAATCTGATGTTGATGACAAAGAACTGTTGCTGCACAATCAGAACATATATCTGCATTCATAATACTGCATGTTTTACTTTATTCTTTTGAGTATGTTCATGCTTCGGTGACTTCACGGTGTCTTACAGGGGTTTGAACACAGGCTGCTCTGTCCCAAGGCGGTAATGGACCTGAATTGGGTTACTAAATATAGACCTGAGCTCGCCGAGTGCATGAAAGCATGGAAATGTTTGCTACCACCATCATCAGATGAAAATCACAGCAGAATAAGCTGCACAGATCACATCACTGCTCACGGCATTTCTAAAATCGGATCTCCAAGTTCATGGGAAAGTAAGGAGTACAACCGGAAAGAAGCTCGGTGAGCCGTGTTCATGCGTTTGATCAGATAGTAAAGGCCCGGCCTACTCCCCAGGACACGTCTTCCCGAGCTTGGGAACATTATTTCGCTGAGCATGTGTCATCGAGTTTTACTGAGCATCCGTGGGATTCAGCAAGGTGGGATCAGCAGGACAACTGACTGCCCTCACGACAAAGAAGCGAAGAGCGCAGCACCAAAGAAAAAGGATGAGCCGCCAGACAGCAGACCTCGGTGGTGGGTGGGACGTCGGAAACAATAGCTCAATGAACGAAAGAACAAAATAAAGAAATCATTTAGGCTAGTGAAGGGTTAAAATAATGTCTCGGGAAGAAATGACACAGCAGATCGTAAATGTTACCGGGATGATCGGCGATCGTTTCGACTGTATTGTCGAACTCTCAAATGCAACTTCTCGTAATCAGAGAAGTGGAAGAGAAATTAAACTAGCAAACAAGGATGGGTAAACAAGAGAGAGAAAGAAAAAAGAGACTCAGACTTCATGCAGAGAATACGTGAGGTAATTGAGAGTACGAAACATTAACGGACCTCAGATGTCCAGCAGTTAACCCTTGGTATTAGCGGAGGCTGAGAGAGCAGATCACTAGATGGAATCACATCCGTTGGTGGGGGTGGGCCCCAGCAGGTCACTGTTAGCCACTCACAGTCGCACTCGTGATGCAAGTTTCACCGCTAGTAGTACAACCCGGAAGCTATTATCACGACTTCCGCTTCATTTTTGACTTCAAGCACTTCCGGTAGATCGACGAAAGGGGTCATGAACCATCACTGTCGGTGTGGCTGGGAAGTGTGTGTGTGTGAGAGAGAGAGAGGATGAGTATTTGCATGTGTGTTTGTGTGCTTGCCCGCGCGCATCTATACAGTACATTCATGCTGGATGCGGCGGATGGAAACATCATTAAGATGGCTATAAAAGAGCGGTTTGTGTTCTTGCTTCCAAAGAGATTCTGTTAAAGACCGACTCCGGAAAAGTCATCAAACAAGAAACAATCATAGACTGCAGAGCTCCAGACGGAGATGGCTAAACATATTTTTTTTCCCCGGACACGAAAATGAAAGCTCTTTACTTCGCATTTGAGGCCGGTTCTCATATTTCCCTTTACCAGCATTCCATCATGACATCTGTAGATGAGAGATGAAGAAAAATGCCAGCTAGCAGCGGAGGAAACCCATCTGTACAGACAGAACCCACCTTACTCAGCATGTTGCACCCTGACATAATCTCTGTACGATGATTCTTGCTACTTTTGTTTGTTGAATTTGAGAAATTTATCTTGAAGTAATTCTCATTGAGTTGAAATATCTTTTCTCCTTTTTTCTCATTTTTTTTTCATTCATTCATTTATTTGTTGATACATTCATTGATTTAGTCATTTTTACTTTCTCTCTCTCTCCCTCGAGTGATCATACACAAGTGCTCTCTCTTGCTCATAATCACGTGCTCACTCTTTCTTACTCACACACGTACTCACGCATACAAACACGGAGAAAGACTTGTGAATGAGCATGTCATTCCTGACTGATATCCTTCAACCATTCTTGTCCTTTACTGTCCTTTCTTCTCTTTCTTTCTCTGAAGTGGGAGGCAGTTAACGAGTCACGTGCACAGCAAACTCTGTCGCCTCTAATAATAGCCCAACATGTCTAATTTGGGATCCGCTGAGACAGAAATAGCGCTCAGTTTCCAAACCATCGAGAGTTTGTCGATGTAAGAAGCTTGTTTATTCCGTGCTTGAGATGTTCAGGGATTTTTTTTGTGTGACACTTGTTTTAATGGCCGCTAAGAATACCAGGAGTGCAAGTTGGAAAACATATATTCATGATTCATGGGTTTGTAAGCTATTTTAAGATATATTTCCTTCTCTAGAATTCCTCCATCTCACAAAGAATACCCATTACAGTCCTTACACAACGTTTATCGCGGCCAATTAAAAGTACATGAGGAATTTTATGTCCTGGAATGTCTTTTGGGGGGGTTGCTCTATGAGAGCTTATATAGGATGCAATGGCGCTCTCGTCAAATGTCTTCTCATCGCTGTGGGCCTGATGTTTTGGTTTTTCATTTCTCGATTTAATTTGGACAGTTCAGACATTCCCAAAGGCATTGCAATCTCCTTCATACTCCCCACCTACCAGATGTCTTCGGAAACTGGCCAAAGACAAGCTGTCTACAAAGTATACAAACTGATATAAGTACATACATATTCAGTACAGCTATATATACACATGTAAACATCTTCAGTATCATACAACTTTGGATGTGTATGAACATATATAAGAGCTGGGTATACATTCGATGCTCTATAACCCTGACAGGGGGAGAGAACAAAGTTTGTCCAGGGAACTCTCTTGTTTTTCTTCTCGCGACCTCTCGCTGTCAGCTGCTTGTCGTCACAGTTGACCTTTCGCCGACAGTCGTGCGACCTTGAGGAGGACAGCCGTTGTAAACAGCCTTCGTTACCAGTTACTGGAATCCAATAAACAAACCCAGCTTTTTTTGGTCCCCGGCCGCTGAGTTCCCGTTAACCACGGGCTCGACAACGATGTTTCAATGGTCATATAGATATATTTGTTTTCTATTGCTTCCCGGAGTCTTCGTGTCAAAAACTTAGCCCTACCTTAGTAAATAAACTGTTGTTAAACTATATTATTGTTCTGGGTCTTGAGGCATTTATTATACAAAAGGAAGTTCCTTCTACCGCAGGATGTCTTTCCTTGTTTTCTCTGATGAGTTTCAACAAAGCAAAAAATTAATAAAAAATAAATAAAAAAAAAAATCGAGTTACTTCGTACAAAACTAGGGTGATTATATATATAAAAAGAATCTCAAAAATTTTATAATAATATATCCTTTACTTACTTTCTACTTCTTTCTCACACACACACAAACAAAAAAACAAAACCAAAAAACCAAACAAACAAACAAACAACAACAACAACAACAACAACAACAACAACAACAACACACAACACAAGAGATCTCTGTTGTGATTTGAGAGTTGCCATGGCATCAATCAAGGGGTACATCCAAGACACATTTACCTAACGTGGCTTGACCGCCACGCACCCGTCTGATCGATGTGTTGCCGTTTCTTTGACGCAGCAAGCTCCGGCTGCTGCAGCAGAAAGCGGCGATAAATTAAAAATAGAAGCGAGGGTCTTTACTCCACTCTCCTGTGCAGCGCCCTGTTTCAAAACAGATCGATGCTGCCGTCTGTTATGATTGCAAAGATGTCTTATCTTTCACTTCTGACCGCTTTTTATATTTCTTTTCTCACTCCACCCGATTAAATTCCCATCGCTCCCTCTTCACCCTTCCTATTATCTCTCTCCACCCCATCCTCGATTTCACGTCACTAATCTACCTCTTTTTTTTTAAAAAAAACCTAATATACTAAGGATTTTTTTTTTTACATTTTTATCTTTCTCCGGTACATGGCATCACTGAATGACAGTAGTAAGTACAAAAAAGTCGATCTCTACCAGAGAGGCTGGCAGTCTCAACATACTCGCTTCCTGGCGAAATGATTTTTTTGTAATTATAGGAAAGAAGATGTCTTGTGTCGCACGCAAATGTCTGATTATGAAGTGCGCGGAAGACAGAGAGAAGAAAACAATGCGTCAGTGGCTGAGGTCTGGTGCGTGGAGAAAGGCGATGAGCTTCTGTCTTCTCAACGATTTCCTTTGTGTGGCATGTTTGAGCAGCGGGCAACCAGGCAACTGCGTCATGGCAGGAAATTAGGAGACAGGGAACTGGAGTGAGGATCAATGACTTCCACAAACCTCACATCATTGCTTTTATAACAGGGTTTATTTGTTCTCTTTGTTCGTAATAAGCTTCTCCGATTGTTGTTGTCTTTTGACTTGAAATAAAGAAGACATGTTGATGTTTTGACCGCCATGTTGGCAGTCCTAATGTTTTTATGGGCTGTTAGGGTGAAGGCTTTTAAGAGATCAGTAAGTCTGTGAAAAACCTATTAAAAGTCTGGTCTTGTCAATAAAGATTTCAGCAGTTGATTTCTATAACCACAGTTAAGAAAGAGGCATTGAAATCCATCATTCTCTGTATCGTTGTCTGCGTTGTCCAACGACGAGAGTGTGGTGATGGTGGGGTGGCAGAGGATACAATCACTGTGGTGATACCCGTAACATCACTCACATGAGAAAGTGTGCTAATTTAAAGCTTGCTCGGATTCAAAATCAAAGACAAAAAAAACAAAACCCCAATAAAAAAACAAACAAAAAAACAAAACAATAAATAAAATAAAAAAAATAAATAAAAATAAATAAAGGAAAAAAGAAATAAATGAAAGGCGTCCCCTAAACTGATTCAAGGTGGCAAGTCCTGTTTTCAAATAAACTACATCAGCTGAATCCTTGACCAGGGAGAAAGTTCTCGCAAATACTTTTTTATTCTGAGGTTGCATCAGCTTGTCGTAGGTCTGAGGACACGGAGTACACTTCTCTCTCTCCCAGTACAATACGCAGATTCGGTGCTGCGCAGTTGGGTCTGTTCCCCAACTTTCCCACTGTACCACTAATGTCTGACTACCTAATGTCTTATTTCCTGTCAGGAAATTTGTCTAATTAAATACCCTCAGGAGGAACTGTGTCATGTTGTGTTGCCAGACCCTGCGATGGCAGCTGTACACTCTGTCATCACCACTTCATTCATCCAACCTGAGGATCAAAACACTGTAACTCAATACAATACTTTATTTTATAAATGTTTAAGTCAGCCACACAGTATGGTGGAAATGTCAGTGTATGGTTGACAATAAAAACAAAGCATTGTTATTGGTTTTAGCCGATGATTGAAACTTTATTTAGCTTTGAATAAGTAAATAAACAAATCATAGAAAAAGAGCATGGAGGACAAGTTAAAAAATTGTTTGACTTAGCGTCCTTGCTCGGAGTTGAGGAAAACAACAGATACGTCATTGAGTGAAGCACACCTGTACTATTGATTGTTATGTAGCACATCCACACCGAAGGATGAGAAATGCTATCAGTCTTTGTCCAGAGAATCCAGAGGGCGACACAAGGCCATCATGCTGATACTTTTCTCCAGTCAGCGCAGGTGGTATTTGTCTTTCTGTTTTCACTTGTTATTCCACTCAGTTTTTTGTTTTTGGTTTTTGTAAGAAAGTGTATGATCACCAAACTTGTTGTCGACTCAAATCATTTGTATAGTGCGTTGTATCGATGTCTCTGACGATGTTCACGCTGTTGACTGACGCCAATGACGCCAACAACCGCAGTTAGTTCGATAATACCATCCTGACGAACTCATCACACACACAGTATATATCTGTAACCATATGAGGTAACTGCGTACTTGTTTTTGTATTATTGTTATTAATCTCAAATTGCCCACGACATCATTGTCACACAGAAAAGACTGAATGTTCCCCGAAGGCTCTATCATTGACAACCTGAGTTAATATATTACAACTAAAAACTATAAGATTTATAGGATAGACTGCAACGGACAGAACAACAAGGACAGGTGGGAGTGGGGAAGGCATGAAACAGACCGAATGAAAGAAGAATCAAAGAAGAAACACAAACCATTCAGTAGACGAAGGCCATTTCATTGAAGACTGTCAGTGTCGTAGGGGGACGGGATTTAATGTTAGCTTTTCTTATTGAAGCCCCGTATGATGACTTAGTCCTGCACTAAGCTATTCTAGGGGAGGAAAGTCGGGTGGGGGGGGGGGAGCTGTAAGTCTTGCAAGTCAGAGACCAAAGAGAGTTCGATGAGTTCAACGCCGTTCAAGAAATAAACACCAAGAACAGTCAATGAAGGCCACCATTCCTCACAAACAACCAACCTCTGCAATAACAAAAGGACGAAGTAGTAAATCATTAACGGAACAGAAATATGCTTTAATGAATGAAACAGTTAATTAAATGACGTTGTTGTCGTCATGGTGATATCCTGTGAGCGGAGGCCGTCGCTAATGCCCTCGGTGAAGAGGACGAGGAGGAGGAGGAGGAGAAAATGGACCTCGAGACATCCCGCGCTGTTTACAAGCACCGCCACTGACGTCATCGTCTGTTCCTGTTTGCACCAATCGCAGGCGGCGGCTTAACTTGGCACCACTCGAGTCCAGTAGAGGGCTCTGCAGCAAACAAGTCGTATTTGGAATAGGTGTTTCCATTCTTAGCACACAAGCGCCTTTTCCAAGGCATGTCTTCTTTCTTGTGGCAGGCTTGAGTAAATATTTCCACCTCAGATGAGCTATTTATAAACGACACACTCCATGCTTACTCCATCGATCCATCATCCTGTGTCTGCGCATTTGTTTGTCAGTCTGTTTCCTGTAATAATCGAGACAAAGGCAATCAGATAAATCTGAAAAGGTACTAATAAGCATATCAACATCAACACGCACGTAAACAAAAACCAAGCGACAACCCTCTCCACCTGCGCACGCGCGCACACACGCACACCTTAGCATATATTTTTTATCCACGAGACCGCAGATTCTAGAAAACAATTTATAACATGTTCACTGACCTGTAATGAAAAAAAAAGAAAATATTTCCCTTTAATTATTTTGACCAGCTATCGTGATAATAATTCACCTTGTGGTGCGGCGGGGGCGGAGGACGAGGGCTGTTTGTGTGTCTATTTTTATCATCTTGCCCCTCGAGCAAATCGTAACCTTTCCCAGCACCAAGACAATCAGTGTAATTATCTTTCATTACAAAGCTAATTCCAGAACCGGCGTGTTGGACGCGGCTGTTAAAAACAAGCTGACACTCGATATTTCGAAAAAAACACACAAACCCACAACAACAGGGGGAAAACAAAGTTAAAGGCGAACATGAGTTCATCTTAAATGTCAGGCCAATGTATGTTAATACATTGTCATCACTTACTCAGAAAAATTAGCTGTGATTTTGTATTTAAAAAAGCAAATTTCTTTTGGATGAGTTGGAAGAATATGTATATGAATTCTGACTTCTGAGGTTTGCCGTAGCCGCTGACAGGGCTAGGAGCAGATGGTACTAAGGCGTTGCCATAGCAACAAGCCTGATTCTGTAACTTCGCGGGAATAACACCTTGACCGTTTTTTTCAAATCTGCAGGTGAGAATCGCGGTGCACGAAGTCTTGTAACCCTGTCGCTCACATCATAAAAAAACCTCGTGTTTTGTAATGAACTCAACCCAGTCATCTGAAACTCATTTAGTATCCGGAGTCGGCTTTTAGTGTGTTTTTGTGTCGTGCTTGCTGGTCTGCAGGCGAGCCAGTGTGTGTATCTACTTGACTGTCAAAGGACGATAGCCTATAATATTTAAATAGAGTATGATGTTACCACGTCCGTTAAACAGCGCACAGCGACACAGAAAAAGGACAGTTGCACAAAGGTTCAAGGACATCTGATAAGGTGTTTTTATCTACACTTCAATCCTCGTTTCATGCGTCTATCCCTGTAAGAACTACATTACCCCCCAACCTCCTCCCTTTAAAAAAGAAACAAACGAAAACAGCTTTCCCAGTGGAGATGTTCGGAAACTCAACTTTTTAGTTTGACTGTCGATGACGAGGCTATCTGTAATCAGTTGGCCCTCCGCAAGTGACGGGGGAGTGCGGGGGACACACTCGCTCGATGAGCCGCAGCCGCCACAATCCAGGAGGAGCTGCTTGGGTGGCGAACGTGCGTGACCAAAACATCTATCATTTTTTGTTTGTTTGTTGTTGTTGTTGTTTTTTGTTTTACTTGAAAACCATCACTGCACCACACTCGCTCATCTCGTGGATCGATGTGCCGTCGAGTGATGGACTGTTAGCTTTTACTGTGCCTCTGCTCTGGATACTGGATATAAAGTGAATGGAGAGAGAAAGGAGGAAGAGAAAGTGTAAGGACGAATAGATATCTGGTCGGCAAGAATGAAAACTCTTTTCTCCACCTCCTCCATTACTCATCATGTTTGTATAATCATTACATTGCTTACACTTGATATTATTACTTGCTGTCTGTAGGAGTGGATGAGTGACTGGCTGATATCTGCTGTCTGATGAGTAGGGAAGTCGATGGCTGATTGAAGCCGGTTCGATGCCCGTGGAGCGCAGTTAGGCAGAAGAGCTGAACATCAACTAACAAAAACCTAACAAGTGTTGTCTCTAGCTCCTCACACCTCAAACCCCAAACATGTTCTGGGACTACCTTTACCTGTCTGATGACAGGACGAGTACCTGTGACAATCATTTGTTGCCTCGTGATGTCTACGAGGATGTTATTGATGAACTCCGGTGGCGTGCACTTTCCGCAAGGATCAATAAAATATTGTCACGTGCCACTAGTATATATACACCTACACTCAAGCGGTACCGTTGCCCTAAAATAACACTTGTCCCATTGTCCACCCCTGGCAACACTCCAACCGACACCTGCAAGGTAGGTACAGAGCTACTCAGCGTCACGCTGTTTACTTGTTGATTCACGCAAGATCAATAACAACACACAAACCTCTTTTTAGGACAAGCAACACTCTGGTGACAGGCGGCGTGTTTGTCAGGTTATTTTTCTGGCCCTCGGCTCAGTTTAGACGAATTTTTACAAACGAGTACACAGCTATGAGGAAGCTACCCGATCTCTCCTGGACAGACGCGAGAAAAATACGCTTGGGGGAAATGGATGATGGAGGATGGAGGAGGAGGAGGGGAGGACGGACTCTTGCTCATCAGGCGACAGGAAACGAGAGGGGTTTCGCGAAGCCGAAACTAAGAGTGGAAATAACACGTGACCAGAGGAGACTAGCGATGATGAGGATTAGCTTCAGGCTAATCGTGATCATCTCTCACCCATCGTTACAGCAAAACGCCAAGCGTAGTATTGCTCCCTTGTCGGTGTGAGTGTGTGTTGGGAGGGAGGAGAAGAGGAGGAGGAGGAGAGCTAGAGATGGTGTTGGGGAGGTAGTCGAGCACTGACACTATTTTGACAGATTTTGAGAGGCGGGGGTTGAAAGGTTGAAGGATGAGGGGTCAGAAGTCGTGACGTGACGTTTGACACCCGGCTGAAGGTGATGACACAGAGTATGATGCTGACGATAGCGAGCTTGAGTTCGAACCTCAAGCAGAAAATGATGCTACGACAGCTGATCAGACCTCACTGAGCGACGTGGACTTAGTTAATATCGTAATTGTACTTTTTCTCGTGGTAGGGGTACACAATCTGTCCATTTGGTAACCGGTATTCGTGGCTGGTAAAGATGACAAAAGATAAAAGTCCAACGACAAAAACAAACGCCACAAACCACTCGTTCCACTCGCCGAGGACAAGAGAGCAAACACCACCACAGATATTAATCGCTCGACAAGAGCTCATCCACTCAGTCTCCAGGATTCATACACGGACATGAAGGATGTCACCTTGTAACTGGCGACGACATACGATCAGTCTGAGGGAATCGCGCCTAGACACGAGGACATCGCGCAGTACGTGACGACACTACGTCAGTCACGTAGACAAGCCGTTGGCCAGCGCTGCCCGATGCTCCGTGCGCCGCTGGCCATAAATCCAAGCAGGACTTTGCTTCTGTCTCAACAACACGGGTGTACGTCACCCGGCGAGACCACGTGACTAGTCTTGTTACTTGTATTTCATGGGAAGCACCTATTGACCCGTCACGCGCTGTGAAGGGGTCGGGTACAGCAGGTCTGGCATTTTATTCCTTCTGGCAGAGAAGATGGCGATACATTGTGCCAGGTCTTGCATTTTGTCTTTCTTCGCGTGCTGAGAGAATTTCAACGGCAAATCTCGCTAATCGTGTTTATGTCCGGTGTAGATTGCCTTACATTTATGTACCCACAAATTTGTCCGTTACCATTTTCTTCCTGCCTCTTTTATGCCCCACCCCATCGTTTATCCCAACTCGCACGGACTCAGGATGTGTCTTTGTGAGAGCACGAAGAGACAAACATGTACAAAGGTCAAAAGGTAGACTGGAGGAACTAGAACAAAGATGAAGACGTACAGATGGTAAGAGGAAGAAAAAGATGATGAAGGTAGGGATGTGACGAGAGGAGAGGTGGATTAAGTCGATGTGACAGCTCGTGACGAACGAGCAGGCGCCTGCCCCTTGGACGTGCGTGACGCCACCATTTGAAGTGACCTGGGTGTTACCAGGGTGAAGGACACTGGTAGACACGGGGACATGATGTTGACTGGTTAACGGACTTGGTAGACACAAAGATGAGGAATATTGGTAGACACAGGGTGACAGACATTGGTAGACACAGGGACATGATGTCGACTGGGGGACGAACTTGAACCAGGAACGTTGCAAAAGCATCTTAGAAAATATTGCGACGAACATTTAGAGTTCAATAACCTCGTGTGCAGATGTCTTCAAGGGGCCGCAACACGTGATGCTGAGTTATCTTCCTGATATGACGGCAGATGGCACGATGAAGGTGATCAGAAATATACCCCGACTCCCTCCCCGCCAGTGTCATGTCCTTGAGGCACACTTGACTCATTGCAGTGAGTTGACAGATTCGACACAGGTGACAGATTATGAATAGCAATGAATGTCAGACGGCGCCCCTCGTCCAAAGCCGCGATCAGCACGGCCTTCTGCCTTTGAAGACTGCCGGTAAGTGTTCGAGATACGCACAACCCCCAAGCTAAATTCACCCAAATGTTTGATGTCAGATGTTGGTCCTTGATGCCAACGGGCCATCTGGGCCGGGCGCCAGCACTTAACTTTGGACATTTTTTTTTAATCGACAAATATGCAATAGGTCGGTGTAAATTACTGGCGTGTATGTATGTTTGTAATTCCGTCTGCAAAATTTTGACGAGCACGGTGCTGACAGAATCGTATTTTGACATGCGCAGTCCACACTTCGAACAGACTCGTCCAGCATCATCCCATCTCGCGTCAACCACCAACGTCAACCGTCAACATGAGAACGTCAAACGTCCCTTTATCAGCTTCATGTACAACAGACTCTGACGTCCCTTCCTCAGGGACGTGAAGTCTCGCTCGCGCGCCTTTCTCTTTTCATCGACTCGTCGCCGGAGAGGACAAACACTAGCGCCATCTGTCCAAATGCGAGGTGTTCTTTGGATGCAAGCAAGGACTGTCTCGCTGTGACTTGGGGGCAAGTGTCTCCACTGTCCTGGAGGCCGGCGTCAGCTTCGCGGCCTGGGAATGGTAAATGTCAGCCGCGAGCCTGCAAAGATGTTTCGGAAGGTCAGGAACTACGCAGAAAAGCCGAGAGTCGCAGTATTGGCTGCACGTGCTGTTTGTCGGGGGCCAATGACCTGCGGCGCTACAGGTGTGAGTGGACGGTGTGTAAAGTTTATTGTCTCCGCCGTTATTCATTCTTCCCTACCCTTTCTCGTGCTTGTTGAAACGAACTGAGCTCACTGCAAAACGGAAGACCGCTACATCATCATCGTCATGCATCATCATCATCATCATCATCATCATCATCATCATCATCATCATCATCATCATCATCATCATCATCATCCACCTTATTGTCCTGCTCATGACGAAGCTGACTGTATACGGAGTTAAGCATCGTCGACTCACTCATCTTCATCGAATGAGCCCCACCGCGTGGTGCAATCCCGTTACGCTCGAAGTTACAACCAATAGAAACGCACCCTTTTAACTATATTTATATCCAATATGCCGTGTTGTATTAATGGATCGATACAGCACAGACATCGTCAATTTTGTTTCGCATAGTCGAATTCATAGATATATAGAAGAAATTGAGATTGGTAAAAAAAAGTGTTATCATAAGATATAATTGCCTTATGTGAAAAAGTATTTTTATTAAAATCTATTCTCTCAATAAAAAAAATTGTGTTATCATAAGATATAATTGTAGTTTTATTAAAATCTATTCTCCCAATTTCTTATAAGTACATATAGTTATGAGGACCTTTTCTCCCTCTCTTATTTTTTTTTTCTTTGTTCTAGATACCAGGATGCATTGATACATAGGTCATACTTCCGGTTTCGTGTTGTCATTCCTGGATTCTCGTGCACAGTACACGTATAAGGATTGTGATAAAATATAATTGCCTTATGTGAAAAGGTATTTTTATTAAAATCTATTCTCCCAATTTCTTGAAAGTATGTATAGTTATGAGGACCTTTTCTCTCTCTCTTAGTTTTTTTTTGTTCTATATACCAGGATGCATCGTATACATCGGCCATACTTCCGGTTTGGTGTAGTCATTCCTGAATTCTCCTGCACAATATAAGGATTGTTTATATTTCTTATACAGGTAAGAAAAATTCGTTTTTGAATGTCATATCTCGCCATAGGCACCCACTATGAACTTAGCATTGCACTGTTGCTGTTTCTGATGTATTTTGAAACTTGTATTTAGTTTTGGTATTCATGTGTAGGTACAATGTTTCTCAAGACCAAAATAAAAAGCCCTCCCAAGGTCGTTAGAAGATGCTGAACCCTTGACAGGGCGATGGGTAACCGTTAAAGAGAGTAAGCCAAAGAAAAGAAAGACAGTTTCTGATGCTCCCTCCCAGCCAGACACAGTTATTGCTGCTTCCTCCCAGCAACCGATCCCGACAACATCATCCATCAACGTTGAGCCTATGGCCGTAGGTATGTATGAAGGATCTTCCCTTTATGAACTTTTTTTTTAGTAAAACGGTGACAGTTTTATTTTATTTATTTTTCTTGCTTATTACTATTATTATTATTATGAGAGAGTTTTGTCCCTTCGCCTAGCAGGCTGAGAGGATCTGCTCTCCTTGATATTGTTTATGTTTTGTTTTGGTGGTTCAATTTGGGTAAAAGTGTTGGACTATTGTGTTTATATACAGTTTTTGCTGATTCCTCCCAACAACCGATCCCGACAACATCATCCATTGATGTTGAGCCTATGGCCGTTGGTATGTATGAAGGATCTTCCCTTTATGAACTTTTTTTAGTAATACGTAGACAGTTTTATTTTATTTATTTTTCTTGCTTATTACTATTATTATTGTGCAAGAGTTTTGTCCCTTCGCCTAGCATGCTGAGAGGATCTACTCTCCTTGATATTGTTTATGTTTTGTTTTGGTGGTTCAATTTGGGTAAAAGTGTTGGATTAATGTGTTTACATGTGCTTCTGCTGCGTTTTCACCCTTTACTGTCGGAACGCAGCGAGTCCTCTATTGTTCTTCTTTCTACATCTTTGTTACTATTTTGTTCTACATCTGTGTTACTTTTTGTTAACTTGTTGTACATCTTTGTTACTATTTGATGATCTTGTTCAGCACAATACGTTGGCCTTAGGGTGAGATGTTGCTCTTTATAAATTCCTACTTATAATTATTAATATTATTATCAACAACCTCTCCCATAATGCTAGCCCTTTTTCACATCCTTCCTTTTGCAATATCATGTTACTCTCAGCTCTCTTTGCAAATTTTGCATTTTTATCATTATTTCATCGGGATCTCTGCCTAGTGTACATTTTATTAATGACCATCGGTCTGATTGCTATATTAAACCAGTGTCAAAAAATGCATACACAGGATTGTTAAAAGTAATATATTTTCTTCTCATAATTGTAGATCTTGAAAATGGAGCAAGCTCTTACTGGAAAAAGAAAGTAAATCGTGCTGACAAATGGGAAAAGATACGACACGAACTGCTGGTTGTGCACACTGAGCTGTGTGCTGTTCCAGATCAAAGCCAGTGTGTCTGTTGTGGCTTAAATTTACCAACAATTCCGCTGCTTGGATTGTAGCAGCAATGCACTATTCTGTGAGGAGGACTTTGTAGAGCGTCACAAGAATGCTGCATTTCATAGTCCAGAAATATGGAATGTAAGGAACATTTAGTATTTGGGGTTTGAGGGTCAACCACACCTGCAACAAAATACTTATATGGACTTCATGTTTGACAACTTCATTTGTACATGAGCGTTATTAATGGATTTTCTGTTTTGTTTTTTTCCCTAGGGATATTGTTTTGTGCCATATGCAGCCAACTTGCCTGTTTTTGTGCATAGCAATCACAAGGTACCATCTTGTGCAAAACGTACAAGGGAAATCACTGTGATTGGAATGAGAGGTAAAAATATAAAAGTGTACTGTAAGAAGAAAACAAAATGACAGTAAAAATTATGTTCTAGGTATGGTATGGTTTGCTGCATCATCAATGAAAACATGCTTGTTTATGTCTAGGTGGCCCACAGCTGTTTACTTTTGAATTCTGCTCATGTGAGAGTGACACAGTCACACTACTACGCCATCGCCTTTGGGGTTCTTCCCCAGAAATACCATCTGTGGCATTTAAACTGGATGTCATGGAGTGGTTGCGTGCATTAGTGCTTGAATGCCAGGTGTCAGTTAAGGGCTTTGTCGATGCATTGGCAACCCGACTTAGCAAGATAGAGAGCATGAGCAGCAAGAAGGTTTGTTGTGGCCTTTTTCAAATGTGTTTTCCATTTCATATTTGTTATCTATACAGTAGTAATTAGGCACTTTTATGGTACTGAGAAATTTGAATCACATAATGCAATGTCAGTCCCTGGTCCATGTTGATATTTACTTAGAATGCTAGTAATATAAGTTTTTATGCTTTTAACTGGATGGCTAATAGTGATAGAAATTAGTTGTAATTGTTGGCTATGGAGTGAGGTTAAAGTATATCATTATTTTCTGCTTGTCCTTGATTTGCAGCCACTTTTTTTTATGAAACTCCACATATAATTATGTTTTACATGTTTCACTTTAGTCATTTTTTATGAGGGGATATCGGAAAAATGGCCAGTCAACAATACTGATGGTGCATGGTAATGTGCTGGAATTAGCTTTTGGGTGATCCTTAGTTTGAGGTTTAATTGCATAATTGAAGATTTTTAGTAGCAGGCGCCACCTGTTTCACAGGGTTGACTGTTGATGGTTATTTAATAGTAATCCATTTTCTTCATGGAATACATAGTGATTCAGGATGCAGCCCACACGAATATTCCAAATGTTCTTATTTACCCTGTGTAAATTAGCAGCAGCAGGTGCTCTGTGTGAATGATTGCATGTGCAATGCTATATGTGTTGACTTACAAAGTTTGCAGCACTTATGAACTGATATAGACGACTCATTCACTGGCACACAAACTTGTTTTTAGCATGTATTTTTTGCATGTATTGCAGGTTAATGGAGTATATCAGGCCCTAGTAACTGATGCATTTACAAAGTACATGCACCATGAATACCAGTTGCAGCAGCTGCAACACATTGATCCAGATCTTGATGATGGAACTGGTTGTCCTGCCTGCCATGTAAGTTTTTAATATTCAGGAAATAAACTTTAACTATTGCAGGGTAGCAGAGGCTTGTGGATGCCATTTTTTTTTTTAACTTCATGCACCAGATAGTAATAACAGTGATGATGGAAATGTATAAAGGATGTAAGTACCATACAAGGAAATTGTTTTGTCAAATATAGGTGGCCAAAGAAGACATTGAGGTTAATGCGAAAGACCCTGCAACTGATGGAAGTCAAAAAGTGTTGTCTGAAAATGTGAGTATTATTTGGGCTGTTTCACTTGCGTTTTTTCTGTGCTATTCGCATGTGTGTTAAGGAAGGCTTTGTACTTAGTAGTTTTTTTTAAATTTTGATCTTAATTTCTTTCAGAACCTAATATTTTCATTTGATGCCAACTTTGGCCTATCACGAAAAAAGTCATCTGGCAAAAGCCCTGGTGAGGCTTTCCACACAGGGCGTTACTTCCTGGACCAGACAGAAGTAGATGATTTTGTACAGAATTATGTCTGTCTCACAAAAAAGGAGGTGGGGTAAGTTATTTAGAGTTTACGTTTGTTTGGGATTTAAAGGCTATTTATTATTTGAGATCACACGTGGAGTGGTTAATCATTATTATGTTTGACATGTTTACAATATAATTTTTTGGTATAGAAAGGCATGCATCAACAGGTGAGATTGTGGTGTCGGATTCATATGTTGCAAGACTGATTCACTCACGTCATTGTTTTACAGGACTGTAGTGACTTTCAGGCAGGAAGCTACAGGTCGAAATCCAGAACAGATAAGCTGGATGAAACAGCTGTGTTTGGTTGTGCCTGTAGCAGGCACGAATTCCCCCATCGTTTCTTTCAGCCTAAAGCACGGTGAAAGGTTGTAATGGACTCATTTCTTGTTGACTTTGTTTACTGTTTGAGCAGTTTCCATATTTTGTGTTCTTTATGGACATGGTCATGAATCTTCCATCTACAGCACAAATATGCAAGCAATAATAATAAGAAGGTTGTTTTCAGGTTGGGATATGCTGTCTGCCTGATGGAGAAACTGCTACAAGAACATCCGCAGAAAATCTCCATCATGTATGACATTGCATGTGTTCTATCAGCACATCTGAAGGTTTTGTGTACTTTTGTGTACTTAAAATTGTTATTGTATGTATGTGTGTTTGGCAGATTCATGGTGTATTTACTGCAGTGAAGAGTTAAGAATGGTTGTGTTGGGACTAATTTCTTCCCTTATAGGAGAAAAGTCAGTGACATACCTGAAATGTTTTCAGTAACAAGGTACTAGTTTGCTCATGAGTAGACCTGAGCATGAAACATCCTTCTAATGAGACATGGGTTCCATCATCATAAATGAAGCAGTTTGGTGACATGAGCAGGAGAGACCTCCAGTAGCAGGGTGTCTTTTTTGTGAACTCATCATTGTCACAGACTGGGACTTACAGCTGGCTGAAACATATCTTTAAATAGAAGAGTCTTTGATACCACTGGTTTCTCTTTCATTTATTTTAATAAATAATTATGTTGCAGAAAGCAACAGAGGAGAGCTGGCATCAAGAGTACAATTCCTCTTGCCTATTTTCCACAGCTTTGGTCATAAGATGTCATGTCAGGTAACATCTACAAATAGGACCAGATTTTGTCATGTATCATAAGCCAAAGGATCCATGCTCACTCAGAATGAAGGATCATTTTTTTAAAAAAGTGTATCACTGTATCACCCAACAGCAGCAACAGGAAGTAACAATGTTACATAAAAATCATTGTGCTAACACCGGAAAACATTAAAAGAAATGAAAATTGGTGAATAAATGTGAAAACATAATCAAAAACAAACGCACAAAGGTAGTCAAAAATGCAATGACTCATTTTCTTGTCAGCAACAGTCCAGTGGTACATTTAGGTCTTCATAAAAAGCTACAGATAATTTTTTACAGCTAGAGTATGGCCCACGAGCAGCAGCTGGGATAGGCCTGACAGACGGCGAAACAGTTTGAGCGCCTTGTGGTCCTATCTCCGAAAATTTTCAGCAATCAGCAAGATGATGACGCCACAGAGGAGAGTAGATTTGCTGACAGATGCTCTCCTCCACTATGCTTCAAAGTTACGCAAGCGATTAGGTTAGTAAAAACAATTTTCCTGTTTTGTTTTGTTTTGCAATGTGTTCCTTCATTTTGTTTGATGGCAGGAGGAACAAGCTGTATGACTCATGGTTGCTGAATCCATAAAAGTAATAGGAAAGTTTTATTATCATCCTTTCTCTTCCTACATTAATTTGTACTCATACTTGATCAGATTAGTTTGTCAAAAAAAAATCATATATTTGTGTATGCTTAACAGGCAACATCTTGCGCAGAAAATGGTGAAAGCCGAATCCACCAGTGAAGCCTCATCAACTCAGTTTCAGGAGCTGACACGCTCTTTTCAGGGTAATTAGGCATATTTGTTTTTGGACGCTTGTTTATGAAGTTGCGACAAACCTTCCTCTTAATAGAGGATGACATTTGTAATTGCATATATTTTTGTTTTTCAATTAACAGAACCAGTGGATGCTGCGAAGGTTTTGCAGTGGCGAGAGGAAGAAAAAGCAGCATGCAGGAGAAATGATGGTATTTTTGTAGTATTTTTTGTCATTGTAATATTACAGTAAGAGAAAAGGTGATCTAAAATAAGCTTCTCTAATTTTACTTTTCCACAGCCTAAATATGCACTATGTTAAAATTGGAATTACAACAGATCAACTTGACTTGTCTGTGTCAGTTTTTTTCAAGTCTGTAATGAATATGCCTTTTCCTTTCTTGCCTTTTGTCAGTGTCTTCCAATGAGAAGGACAAGTACATGCTGACCTTATTTGAAATGAAATAAATGCCAGTAAGTTTTTCTGTCCTAAAAACATGTCTTCGCTCTGTCCTGTAGTCAGGCATGGCAAATTTTGTACACATGCAGCCAAGTTATGTCCATAGCAAGGCTTTTTATGTTTGTAATCATTTAAAAGAATAAGTTTTTTCTTTTCTTAGCAGGGTAAAATGTTTCATTTTGTGCTTTCATTTGACCTGTTAAGGTACATATAGAGGAGAGAATAAGTGTCAGATCCATCACAGCATGCAGTAATAGAAAACTGCTATCTTGTGCAGGTCAGCTTCTGCAGCCTCAACAGGATCTGATGACAGCAGGACTGAACTAAGTGCGTACGTAGATTTTTTTCCCTTGTGGTGCTCACCATATGAAACAATAACTTTGTATGGTTGGTCGACTTGTGTATTTATAACATGAAAGGATCATCTGAAACACAGGATTAGAGGTACCAGTTCTATCAATAATATACAGTCCTATAACTGTGATATTGCATGTACAATGTTATATATAATGTCCACATAGACTGGCTGCAAGGTAACAAGGCTGGAAACCAGTACGGCTTTGTGGCGACCTTCAGAGGACAGCAGTCAGTACAGAGAACAGCTGACATCATGTTGTCAGCAAACGCAAGCTGGTGCTGGAGCAGATGAGATCAGTGGCTGCAGAAGAAAGAAGCTACAGTCTGATGCAGCTTGGCAGAAAGCTCGTGAGTAAAACATTTCATTTCCCAATGGTTTTTACAAGGGTGTTAACATGAATTGAGTCAATCAAAGTACTCATGGTAAAATTGTAAGTAGCTGTTCCTCCTACTTTGGCATGCACGTAGAGAAGGAGAAATGTGGAATTGTTGTCTTACATTGGTATCAAACACCACCATATTCTTTTTCACTGCTCTATCCGAAAGTAATAAATAAGCAATAAAATGAGCAAAACATAAATAAACTTAATGGACGTGATCTCAAATTTTCAGGTGGCCAGGAAGTGGGCCAAGAAAATGAGCACAGTTGTGAGCAGACACAACAAAAGATGAAGAGTCTGCTCACGATTTATTAAAAGTTTTCACCTGTTGAAGGTCAAGAAACCCTGCCTGCATAACACATCCAGTTTTCTGCGCAGATGTTGGCTGACAGGGGCAGCTGGGTATAATGGTGAGTGGGGTCCCAGAAACATCATCATTAAAAAGAAAAGTTATTCAGCTAGTCTATCTGAAATCTTATGATCAGATGTACTGAAGAGAAATGGGCTGCTCAAAAACAGATGCAGCAGCAGCTCATTCATGGTATCAGTGGAAGCTAAAGACAGTGTCAGGAACACCTTGAAAGATTGCAAAGTACAACTCAGTATGACCGTGCTGCCGTGCCTTAATGTTTCAACATATGGTTCCAGTTTGGAAAATATTGTTAAATGACTTAGAGTCTTTAGAATTTGCTGAGCTCACGCACTTCCTAAGCCAGCTTCGCAGTTCTTGTCAGCGACATCATACTGATGTTCTTTCTGTTGATACAGAAGTGCAAGAGCTGTCGAGCTGGAACTCGAAGAAAGTGCTGTGTATGCTTCAGCAGGTGTGAATGAAAATCGGAGGAAGACTCAGCTGACAAAACGAAGATTCTGAAAATCCTGGATGAATGATATATCTGCCTTCTCAAATTTTATCTTAAACATGTGCTTTTGTCATCATATGCATTAAATCACGGTACGGCTGCAGTGAACTTGCAATTCTGGTGGTAAAATAGAACGCAAAGTATCTAGCACACAAACATTGATCCAAAATTGTTGTTAAACTAGACTACCTGGAATGATTTTACATTTAAATATTTAATAACAGTCTTCCTGCTTCTCACAACAGCATATTTTGTCATTCAATTATTCATTTAACTCATTTCTTTTGTATGCTGATGTTTCCAATTCCCACCATACACCCAGCTTCCTCTGTGATGTAGGTGTGCCTTAGAAAATGCTTTATATGTAAATTGTGATCGGATAATTTTTTGTGTATATTTTGTATATGTTTTTGCTTGCTGTGATGTACTTCTGGCCTTGTAACCCCAATTTGTTACATTTCATGCTATTTTCCCATAAGTTTGCCACACCTATATAGATTGTAAGCTAGAGACATATTCGTTCAGATTGTTTGTGTCATTATTGACAATTTTTTGTGTCGTGAGTGCATTTGTACACCACCTTTTTTAGTAACTGTCAATTACTGAAATATAGTGATGTCAAGGGATCTGTTCAATGCACAGGGCAAAAACACCCCCAAGACGCTGACCTGCCTGCCTGCAAAAACCCCTGTCCCCCACAATTCTCTTTCAGTTTTAACTACTTGACAGTATCAACAAGACTGGCCAAAATTACACCTTTAGTAACACATTAAATAATAAACACATTCTTACAGTCATTTGGCAAAGTGTGGCACTGATGGAAGAAATAAACTTGGTGTCTGCACAGTAAACCCGAGAGCACAGTGTTCTAATTTCTTTTGGTCCGTAAACTCGGTGGAATGCCCGCTGAGATTGCACCTGCATAGAAAAGTTATTTTCTACTTTTATTACATGTTGGGCGTTAGGTTTTGATTTACAAGTCTTGTAAGAAGACATTAATGTCCGCAGGACTTGCAACTATTTAGTCCAATCGTGAACTTTAGCTGATGAACTTGTGACATTTGAAATTATTATGGAATTGTGCCAACTGTAACTTTTGAACTGTGAACATTGCTTGATTAGTGAGTGGGAACTTTAAGCTGTTGAAATTGTGAACATGTGAATTATCACCATGATGAACGTAATGAGGAAGAATGACGACCGAAAGCTAAGTTTTAATATTATATCTGAATAATGCTTGTAAATATTCCTTTATATATATATATGCGCTCTTTGTTTAGTTAATTATATTCTTTTAACTCATACTTAAGTATCTCTATGGAATGAATGTGTTCGCAATTATGGTGTGTGGGTGTCACGGACCAGTCCGTGCCTCCTGTGTGTTGTTTGTTGTTTCTTTTTTTGTTGTTTTGTTATGTTTGTTTTTTTTGGTGTATATAACCGTGTTTCACCAGATTTGGTGGAAGAAGTGAAATTGTTTGTATGAATTATTTGTGCCTCCTCAAAGAGGGTAAAGCCACGAGCGATCTCGTTATTTCTTTTATTTGAAGAATGCGCATGTCTGCGGTTTATCCGTGACAGTGGGCGAATGCATGATGCAAAAAGTTTATCCATTGCGCGCAGGGCCACATTCAGTCCATTACAGCGACCCCAACCAGTGCATAAACATTATTTTATTATTCGCAAATTATAACTTGACAACTTTGTGAAACTTGACAACACAAGCATGAGTAACAGTCACAGAAAGTACGCAGAATAAAAGTTGACAATGTCATACCATTTGACAAGCAGTATGGATTAATGCAATTGCACACATATCATTAATCCGGCGTTCGTTTGATAATTTCTAGACATTAAGTATTTATCATTCAGGGTTCATTAGAGCAGAGGTGGCAAATGGCGGCGCCGGGCGCCCAGGCCCGCTCTCGAAGGGGCCCGCGCTTCAGCCCCGAGGTCGTGCTTTATGACTTATTGCTACATGTGTTAACATATGTGACAAAAAAACGCAAAAACAAAACTGACGTTCAGAAAACACTTCTAAGTTCTAATTAGCAAATTATTATAACAAGCAGTTAATTAAGTTATCGTCACCATATTATTTCGCTTAAGAAAAAAACCGCTACTGTCAACAAACTGTGGAAAGGTTACTAACAATAAAACAAACACTAATTCCTGATTATTTCGCGAAATTGATGCAGCCTATCTACTTGTATATAAATCAGCTGCTTCCGGCATCATATCCAAAGGGATATTGATACACGTACTCCATTACCGCCCCCCCCCCGGCCGCATGGATGGTCAGCCCCCAGGCCCACGTATTCCTAACGCTGCCTCTGCATAGACTGCAGCTCGTGGAAGCACAAAAGTAATACTTACAGATTTCATAAACATATTCATATCCGTCAAATGGGGGCCTTCCTACCCTCATGGTTCAGGGTGCATGGTACGCTACTACCATTATTCGCACACAGTAGCGTTCAGAAGTCGCACGGTCGCGAAAGGTTGGCCGATTGGGAGTCGGCCAAATTGGTAATGATTAGGACATGCCTGTCATCACGAAGAAATTTGAGACACCAGAAGTTTCTGCCGTGTTTTGCAGAGATAGAAGAGCACTCTGGGCTGTCCCCAGTGCCCGTGTTGCAGTGGATACAACACGATGTAAGGTCTCCTCATGATACACTTTTGTCAAAACGGAAGCAACGAGGACAGCACGCTCTCGTTATGTGCGATCTATAAAACAGCTGAAGAATTTGCTGGGAGACCCAGCTGTTGGGCCTTCTTCACGACAGTTTGTTTGGAATCACGCAGCAAAGTTCCTATGTAAGATGGTGCCCATGTATTTGAATTGTAGGTACATTGTTCACCTCCTTGTCGTGTGGATGGACAATCTAATTCCTCTTCGTGGCATCAGGTTGCACATAAGGCCTCAACCAGAGTCCGCCACCGATGTCGATCGGTGCTGAAACCCGCCCTGTCAGGTGACCCATGTCTCTGAAGGTGACCGCATGTCCAGGCCCTTTCCTTCATCTCTTTTCCACTGTTCTTTCTCAGTTTGTTTTTTGGGCGGCCTTTGTTTTTCTCGGCCGTCTGGAAGTCCATCGTCAGGCGATCTGGAGAGGGGTCTGCTGTCTGCTGGCGGGAGCACATGTCCAATCCATCGCCAACGCCTTCGGTTGCAACTGACCGCTGCGTTGGTGATGACTCGGTTCACCTCTTCGGTGGAGTTCTTCGTTGGCGATGGTCATTTGGCCAAAAGATGTTAAGTATGCGCCTGAGGCGTTGTCATCTCTATTGTCTCCAGTTTGCTTGAATGTGTTATACAGAACTGTGAATTTATACTATATTTACTGGGCGTAGAGTACATAGTTTCACTACAACCTTCGTCATTATCTTACACTTATTTCGACTTGACACCACACCTAAGCTTATCAAGCGCCTTGATTGTGCTCCACATGCAGGGCATACGTAATGTCAGACATAGCAAAACTTTACAACAAAATTCCACACGATCACACCGCAAGAGTTGCATAAAAAGCCAATACCAGCTCCCAACTTTGTTCCTTTTTTTCCAAAGGGATGAACGAGATGTGCATTAAATTGTGGAGGTAGAGCATACTGTGGATGAAAGCCAGTGTCACTCAGTCAGTTCGTCCCTTGACGGCACATGTCGTTGAGAGACCACATCAGCAATAGATGCGGCAGCTGACAGGCCAGCTTGCCTTGGCTATTTGGGGCGGGTAGTCAGTCAGGTCCTGTACAGGACGAAGTCCAGTCTTAGAGGTTCGTAAGTGCAGTTCTTTCCTTTGGCCAACCCTGTGCGGCGAGGCATTGGCACCCTCCTCAGGCACTTGTTCTGAATGCCTGATTCCTCCTTTCATCGTCTCGGCGAGCAAAGTCCACGTGTCGCATCCGTACAGAGGGATCAGACACCACCAGGGCTTTGTATCAGCTTGTATACTTTGAGGTAGAGAAACTCTTCTATGTTTCTATGCATATCTTATTCAGGCGTAGCCATCGCAGCTGTTGCTGTTGTGATCCCCACTTATGTGGATATCTGACGAGGAACTGCCGTCCTTGGAGAAGCGTGTGCTCCCCAAGTATTGGACGATACTAATCTTCTTCGATCTGCACCCTGTTCATGTAGATATTGACGTACGCGTACTGTGGGCGAAATTTAAAGGTTTTATTTGGTTATTGAGAGTACTGCTTGGTTGAACTATGCTATAGTGCTTAGAAGACTTAAACGAGGAGGGCAGGTCTTCGATGTCGAACTTCCGTATCATCACAGGCCTGACAAAAGTGGCATACACAGTGCAAATCTATCGCTACTATGCCACTAGTCGGGACAGAGGCAAGAGTGGCATAGTTAGCGAGGTTTCGTAAAACGCGGCATTTATTTGTTTCTTGAACATCGCTGCTGACGTAACAGTCCTTACTAAGGGGGGTCTGTGAGAGCGGGGTGCTACCACAAGTCTGATCCTTTTAACATTCATTTTTCCCTCATTTACTAACGCACTCGCATGTAACACTTTACTGTTCAAGTATGTGATGTAGATCCTAGTGCATTTGTCCTACTAGTTTGTAGCAGTGCTAGTTTCTCGTTACTGAATGTCAACGTGAAGGATCATCGTGCCTCCTTTGTTTTTTGTAGGTTGTTTTTTTTTTGTGGGCAATTGCGCTGGAGTTTGGGTGAATAGGAAAGATGAGAAGGGGGGAGGCGGGTGGGCGTAGGCCAGCTGTTGTGTGTGTTGCCTCTGCGATGGACAGTCAATGGCGTATTAGTTGACGATATAGAGGTCGTGAACGCACGTGACTTTCGGACCTGACGTGACGGCTGAAAGAATGCGACAACTGGGTCTAGGGGACTGGGGGGGGGGAAGATTGTCAAAGGCGGACCGTAGCGTCGGTCGGG